>NC_091353.1:21809741-21819741 GCF_038502225.1 Cherax quadricarinatus
CCCCTCTTTGTCCCTCAGTCTTGCTTTCTCTTGCAGAATCCTGGTTCGAACTGATTCTTCCTTGAAAGTTACTCTGACAGGCCGTATCCTTCCACTCGCAAACCACCCAATTCTCTGAAAATTTGTCACCTGGGTCATATTGCCCTCCCCTATTGTTTTCATGATGCCTTCAATCATTTTTTTCTCCTCCTGTTTTATTTCTTCAAAGTTGGCCCCCTTGGCTTCTTGGAGCCCGTACACAAAAACTGACCTCGCCCTTTCCTCCTCCCACTGAGTCTCCATCTGCTTCCTCTGAGGCATTTTATTTCCTTCCATTGACATGTTCTTGCCTTCAGTCCCTGTCATATCTGAAACTTCTATTCTCAGTGAACTGTCTTTCCTGACCAGCTGTCCCTTGCTACTGCAGTTGGCTGTTAGAATCTCTGCATATAACAAACCAGGAATGCTGGTAAATATATAAATTTGTGGACTGTATATTAAAAGTAAAAAATGATTATATATACACATTTATATAACAGGAGAATATATCTAAATCATAACACTCACCAATTTGACTGGTGATTAATGTGTATCACTCAGAAAACCTCACTGTCTATCTATGAAAATAACACTGGCCAGGTTACAACATAAGACTTATCTGAGGTTCCTGGAGCTGTCTTGTCCAGTCGCCTGATATCTCAAGTTATGCAGGAATGCACATCCAACAATTTCGCCTCCTATTTGAGAGGTGTCAACCCAATTTTAACCTCTAGAGCACGAAAAATTCTTCTCATTACTAATGTCTGTTACTCAATTCAAAAACAAAAATGGCGAGTGTCTTCTGCGCAGGCACAGGGTTTCCCATTTTCGATAACATACTTCTTTTAAAAATACACTTTTAATCAGGTTTATTTACACAACATAATATTGGGAATTTTTTTTCCACAAGTGGTATGGAGGCGTTGAATTGAGGGAATGTGAAATTGTTTTATGGGCCTTGTTGTTGGTTCGGAAAAGGAGAAACATTCAAATATGGGTTTTGTGTAGGTTACTGGTGGGTAAGTGTGTTGCCCCTGTTGAGAGTTTGTTCCCCATGTACTCATGGAGAAACATTTGTTGTAGATTAAGCAAGGTGAAATTATTGCCTAGGGTGAAGTTATGTTTCGTTTTTTGCACGGTATCTTGCCGTCAGGGGCCATACTAAGAACCAGGAGGGTAGTAGAGGGTGGGGGGGGGGGGGTTTGTGCAGGGGACAACACGGCATTTCATGTAGTTTATTTTTGTGAAGAGTTAGAAGACGTCAGGGGTTGGTTAGGTAGGTTGGTACAGAGGGTGGGAGGGAGTGGGGTGGCGGTTCTGCATGCTTTAAGTCTTGATGTGAGTGGTTTAGAAGAGGAAGTCATAAGAGCTTTAGATTACATCATGGTGGATTATATCTATATATCGTGGGTGATGAGGGGGAAAGGGGTTAGCGAGGTGCGAAGGCGCGTTCTTGCGATCGTATGATGTGCTGTAACCGGAAATTGTATGGGAAGAGATGGGATCAGGTATTTTCAGAAGGATATAGGAAGCTAACGTTAGAAATCCTCGTGAATCTGTGAATGAATATGAATGTACGAAGGGTAAGGTTATTTTTATTTATGGGATTTAAATTGGTTGAAAGTCAGTGGGCAATAGCAGGCTCGTCTCCTGGGGGGGGGGGGGCATGAGAGTGTGGTGAATGTTGGTATGGATTGTGTTTCCTGGTTGTCATGGATGTGTGGCTGTGGAGCTCTGAGAGCTCGTTGATACTTATTGTTACTTTTGTGTAATGAATGAAAGTGCAACCCCGAAGGTTTTGTCATGTATTTGGAGGCATTCCTGTCTTGTAATGACCCGATACTTGAGTCAAATGCCTTCAATGGTATATGTAATTGGTTATGTTTATCGGTTATGGGGTCATGATATGTGTTAGATTTTTGTAGATTAAAATATTTTTATATACTGTTTTGTTTGTGTACATGTATGCATATGCATGGGGTTTCCCTTTTTTTGTGTTACCTTTCAAATATTGTTTTTATCCTTTGTTAAATGTTAGGCTCTAGTAAATTCCTAATATGGGTATGTTAACGCTGTTTTAAAGTTATATATGATAGGTTAATACTCTGTTACTGGTAGTTGTTTTGAGACGTTTTGTTGTAAGCTTTTGTTTTATGTATTGCCATTTTTTCAGAGGTTATAGAGCCATTGGTTCTGAGAATTTTATGTTATCTTTTATGTCTATTTATATTCTGGAATTATGTACTGCTGTACTGTTTTTAAATAAAATATAAAAAAAAAAACTTATAAAGGTGTATGGGTGTATAGGCATGTCGGGGAACTACAGTCACCGAAAACATATTCATCTCATCGCAGTTCTTCATTAGGACGATTCGACTGGATGAAGATTGGAAAACAGTGTGTGTTGTGTTCGCAAATCTGTGTTAGTTTATGCACAGATTAGCGTCGTTCCTGATGATCCTTGGACTGTGTTCAGTGCTTCAGAGCAGTGAGCCACGAGAGGGTGGCTACAGGCCCCGACTGGGGCTCTGAGCCTCACAGCTCTGCACCCAGTGTGGGCGGCTGTGAGGTCACAGGCAGCAGCTCTGCTGCTGGCTCTGTCCCCACACCTACAGTCACCATGACAGATCCAGGAGAGCGGCCTAAACGTTCATTGGAATGCGGGGACGAGTTGGAGGACGACGTGGGGCAGGTGGGAGCCCCCACCAAGAAGGCCAAGGATGCAGTGGAGACTACTGTATCTACCAATCTGCCACTAGGTCCGTTGGCAGCCCCTACCCAAGGAGACTTGCACCCCCAGATGGCCATAGGGGTCGTGGAAGGAAGCCAGGAGGATGTAGCTCCTCAACTGGCAAGGATGGAGCCATCCCAGGTCCCTACACCAGTTGCACCGGCCTCCACAGTGGACGGGGACTGGCTGACTCCATGTGGAAGGAGGAATTTCCGCTCAGCTCGGGCACAAGCAACCAGGGCCTTCAACAAATTCAAGGTTCCCAACTACGGGTTTGTAAGGTATCTGGAAGGTCTACCCTGCCTCAAGTTCCACTGCGAGTTCACTCTCAGGAACGAGGTTCTGGTCATTCCTCGGGACGAAGACTCTTACGAAGAGTTGAAGGGGCGGATTGTGACCCATCCAAGCATGGTGGAACTGGTTGCTTTGGAGAGGGTGTACGATGGGGTGCTCTTACACGTCCTTGTGCCCCTCCCACTGGACCCCATTTTGGAAGTGCCCAATATTGTCAAGGCGGAGCAACTCACTGCAACAGTGAACAAGGTGCCCACCCGCCAGGTGCTGATCCACCACAAAGGTCCACTTCCCATGCACCTGGACCTTGGGGTCTGGGGAAGATTCAAGACCCAACCATACCTGTCAGGCCCCATACAATGCTTCAACTGTCAGGGGTTCAATCATATTACAGCCACCTGCCAGCGGGACAAGAAGTGTGGTGTGTGCAGCAAGGCACACAACTCGAAGGACTGCATTGCAATCCTCAAACAGCCAACTGGCGAGGCCCTTTGGCCAGAGCCCAAGTGTGCCAACTGCTCAAAGAGGCACCATGCCTGGAACCGGAGCTGTCCTGTGATGGTGCAGCACTGGCAGCAGGTTCGTTATCGGAATGACCCGACAGCCCCGACGCCACCCAGCCTTGGAATCGCCCAGCTACAGTCAGTATGGGCTCCAACCACGGTTCCCCGGGTACCGTAGGAGGGCAATACCAGCGAGTTCCCAGCACTGGGCTCCCAGCGGTGGCATCAGGGGGCAGGCACTGGTTTGCAGCAGCGCTGTCAACTCTGGGGTCAGATGGCAAGGTGGCCAAGAAGACAGAATCATTGGGAAAAACAGCCACAGGCCAGGCACACTGCCCAGCAGGTCCCAGCTGGGCACCAACATTCCTTGCCATACCACCAGCAGGCCTCTTCCCAAGGGCAGGTCCCTACTGTGAGCGGCCAGAGTCAGGCAGAGGTTCCCAGCCAGGGGACCCGGAAGCCCATGGTCACTCAGGCCGGGCCCAGGGTGCACCCAGCTTATGCTGCTGCAGTGTCGACAGCCACCCAGACATACCCAGTGACCCAGCCCCGACTCGACGGGTCGTCCAGCTCAATGCCTGCAGAGGTAATGGTCGAATCATTTCCGGATCGACTGAAGAAAACCATTGGGGTCATCTCAGCCCTCTTCTGTCGCCTGCTGCCGTCGGCAGAGGACAGGGGAGCCTGCAGGCAGCTCCTGTCATGGATGCTGGATGTGGTCCTACTGGACAGGAAAGACTCAATGGAACTTCAAGCCATCATCCAGGAGTCCTTCCAGTCCATGATGGAGGAGGCCCTGGAGTCGCCGACAACGGACGACGAGTCCCAGGCAGAGATGGAATCAGTGAGCCACCTCTGCGGCCCTTGAAGATCCTCCAGTGGAACATTTGCGGGCTGCAGCGGAAAATTCACTTAGTGATTGAAGCTGCAGTTCAGGATGAGGTTGATGTCTTCCTGTTTCAGGAGACACTCACCGATTCGTCACGTCAAATGCAGCCACGTATTCCAGGATTCTCGGCCTACCTTCAGCGCCTGGAAGGGACTGGCAGGGGCACGGCGATCTACGTCAGGACCACTATCCCTAATTCAATCTCCAATGACCCCATCAACTGTGGGGAGGGCATAGAGGTTCAGGCTGTCACCCTACACCTGGCGGATGGACCTCTCGTGGTTTACAATATTTACAGAAGCTTTCGGTACACCCTTGACATTTCAGAGGTGGCTGCACTCGCCCCATGGGAGGGTCTTGTTGTGGCTGGGGATGTCAGTGCCCACCACCCAATACTTTCTTCTGTCTCTCCTACCAACGCAGCTGGGAGGCACCTTGCGGCTGTGCTGGAGGAGGTCCCTGAGATCGCCCTCCTCAATAATGGTGAGCCAACCCATCACTACAGTGGCTGCTTGGACGCCACACTCATCTCTAGGCGGTTGCTCTCGAGTGCAAGATGGGAGGTCCACCCCTGTCTCACCAGTGATCACTTTGCAGTGGTCACCACGCTGATGGTCCAGCGGTGCTCGCTCCCCACACCTACCCCCAGATGGAATCTAAAAAAGGCCGACTGGCAGTGCTTCCAGGAGGTCATTGAGTGCTGGTGGGCAGAGTCTCCCTTTCCGGAAGACCCAGATGAGGCGGCTCAAAGCTTGCAGGTGGCCTTCACATGTGCAGCTGAGGCAGATATACCTAAGATTACAGGCAGAGGGTCATATAAACGTGACTGGTGGTTTTACAATAGGACATCAGGTAACAGAACCACCACATCAATGTCGTACGCAAGATGCACAGGCGTAATCCCACGGTTGAGTCCATGTGTCTGCTCAGGGAAGTGGTGCGGCACGCACGCCATGTCTCACACAGGGTCCGGCAGGCTAAATGGTTCGAGTGGTGTGCCTCCTTCAGCTACTCCTCCACCTTATCTGAGATTTGGACCAAGTTACGATTGGCCACTGGGCAGCGTCGCAGTGTGGCTCGGTTGCACCCAGACCCCGCAATGGAGGCAGAACGTCTGGTGGACCTTTTTACCTCCAGAGCGGCCATGGCTCAACTGCCTCAGGATCTCCGGGACCTCCAAGCCACCCTCCTTCCTAGAAGGATGATGGTGATTCAGGCGGCATGCCAGGCTAAGGACGTCACGGATGAAGACTTCACCGACCAGGAGCTCCAGGCATCCTTCACATCTCATCGGGACACTGCACCGGGGCATGTGGTATCACCTATGGCATGATCACTCGGTCTGGCCATTCTGGACATTCAGCTGTCCTGGGGGTCGTCAACCGGACTTGGCGAGCTAGCAAACTCCCTGTCATATGGAAGGAGGCCGACATCATACCGATTCCTAAGCCTGGGGATCCTGGCAGTGTGAGACCCATCTCCCTCACCAGTTGCATCTCGGAGGTGTCTGAAAGGATGGTGTTGGAGTACCTGAGGTGGAAGCTTGGCCCTCATAAACACCTCTATGGCTTCACCAGAGGAATGGGCACTTTCGAAAGCCTTACCACTCTACTGACCGGCATTGGGTCGGACGCCCAAGCTCACATTGTTGTCTTTCTTGACCTCGAGAAAGCTTTTGAGCTAGCCAGTGCACCTGCCATCCTCTCCCTCTTGGCCCGCAGGGGGGTTAAAGGCAGGCTGCTTTCATTTCTTCATTCCTATCTCCAGGACAGGCGGGCCCGGGTACGCTTCCAGGGGCATGCCTTGTCTCTCAAGACCCTAGACAACGGCACTCCACAGGGCGGGGTGCTTAGTCCCACCCTGTTCAATGTACTGATGCACCAGCGCCTGCCTTTCTCCAGAGGCATCATCCTCCTCAGCTGTGCCGATGACCTGGCACTTGTACCTAGGAAGCGCCGGCTTTTGCAGCATGCCCAGGAGGACCTCAATCTGCTGGCTTCCACTTGCCGTCACTTGAGGCTCAAGATATCTGCGGCAAATTCCAAAACCATGATCCTTTGCACCAGGGTGTCCAGTCAGAGGCTGTGGGTTCTGGGCATCGACCTGGAGTGGGTTCACAGTTATAGGTACCTTGGCATCTACATTGACAGGCACCTTACCTTCCAGAAACATGTGCGCCACATTAAAGAAAGGGCTCTGCAGAGGGTCAGGGCATTGAGTGCCATTGCCAACCCTAGGGTTGGGGCCAGCCTCGAGGTCATGAGGTTGTTCTACATCCAGGCAATATGTTCCCTCGTTGACTATGGGGCACTTGCTCTGGTTCATGCCAGACCCACAAACATCAAATTCCTCTGTGTCATCCAGAACACAGCTGTATGGGCCATGCTGGGGGCTCCTAGATGGGCCAATGCAGTGGCTCTGAACCTTGAGGTGCAGCTACATCCTCTTGAAGACAGGATCCAACTGGTAGCTACCAAGAGGATCGCAAAGTATCTCCGACTCCCAGGGGCTGACAAACTGATGAGAGATTTACGGGTCCGCCAGTGACAGGTCATTCCGCTGCATCCCGGCCGCCGATGGATGTGGTTGGTAGCAGATGCCACACGGAAGCTCTTGCCCATGACATTGCTCCTGGCAGGAGGCTGCGACAGACTGGCAGCGAACTACACAATGCCACCCCGTTGGGCACCAGAGCTGTTTGTGGTGCACTGGACAACCCTACCAGACAGCAAGAGGCATTGCACCCAGGACATTCTGCAACGACTTGCCTCGGCTAGCATTGTGGGTGCAGAAGGCCCAGGGTGTGCGCCATATTACACCGATGGCTCCAGAGACCCAGTGGCAGGCCGCACAGCTGCTGGGATGTTCCACAGCACTCTGACAGCAGGTTGGCGCCTCCCAGACCATTGCACCATCCTCCAGGCCGAACTCTTTGCCATCCAACAAGCTCTGCAGCATGCTCTTGCAGACCATCAGCATCCCCCCATCATCCACGTTGATTCCAAGGCTGTGATCCAAGCGCTTATGCACAGAGAGCCAAAGGACAACATACACTTAATCACATCCATCCGGGGTGACCTGCAGACTCTCATGGCCCAGGGTCGCAGGGCTACCATCAACTGGATCCCGAGCCATGTGTGTATCCCTGGCAATGATGCTGCAGATGAGGCTGCTAGGACTGCAACCCTCGAGGCACAGTCACGTGCTGCAATCTCCATCAGCCTCAGCCAGATTGCGCTCTGGGCTACCAGTGCGGCCAGGCGCCCATTCTCTGACCCTGGGGATTCACGGAGCCTCTGTTGGTATGTCAGGGCGACCAACAGGGTGCCCCCTCCGAGTATTCGGACACAGTCCAGAGAACTGAGGGTGCATATCCACCGCCTATGCTTAGGGTATCCCATCACTGCGCGGAAATGGTTCCGAAGCCCTTGGTGCACTACCTGTTAGACTGCCGGGCTACGATGCCCCTTCGCTGTAGACACTTCCCAATGACCCCAGTGGGGCAGGCCCGAGAGGATGAGGCAGCACATCTTGTGTACTTAGCTGTCAGGGACTTGGAAACCTTACTTCCAGTCATTGCACTCATCCCCCCCCCCCGCTGAAGTTGCTGCGAGGGCCTGCTTTGGGACTCCATTGCACTGCACACCAGCCACTGTTAGTGCACACTAACGTTTGGTACGTCTTCTGGCCATAGAGCCGGTGAGGTACCCCCCCCCCTTCCTGCTGAAGACCTGCCACGCAGGTGCAAGTAAAGATAAACGTCACTTCCCTACCCGGGGAGCCAATGCCGGGTCACCAAAATGGAAGAGACCCGGGCCGGGATACCATACCGGCGAATCAAATAGAATAGAATAGAATATAGGCATGTAATGTTCATATGTGTTTTAGTCTGTAATTTTATGTTTTTGTGTTTTGTTGTTCATGCACCACTAACTTTTGGTAAATACTTATTAAGTTTTTGATGAGGTCAGGGTATGAGCCTAAATTTTAGGATAATTAATGGTATATTTTTTAGAACGGTGAATGTAAATATTTTAAGGGGGGGGAGAAGTGTCAGCTGTGTGTCTGCACTGGCAATAGTAATTATTGTAATAGGAGAGGTTTGTAGGATATGTTGTGTGTTGTGTATATGGTTGCAATATGGCCATTATCTGTAGTGTTTGTTTTCTGTACTGGGATTGTGTAATAGAGGTTACTGTATATATCCAGTATAGTTTTTAATTTTATTGTACTCTTATACATCCTTGTATTTGTTCTATGTTTTAAATAAAAAAAAAAAAAACTGCACCAGTCGCCAGATTCACAGTTTTCTCTAACGCTGCATCAGAGAAAACGTAATGTTTACTCTCCATCTCACTTACTTTATTATTATTATTATTATTATTAAAGATTCGCCGGTATTCTCCCGGCCCGGGCCTTTTCCAAGTGGTGGCCCGGCCTTGGCTCCCTCTTTAGGGAGTGTCTGAGACCTAAGTCTCCCATGGGAGGAGGCACAAGTACCTCCTCATCTTTGGGACCAACTGTCCCTAGGCCTAGCCACAAGCTAGGCCTCTCTGGTCTGCCATCCCCGCCACAAGGGGGCTAATGGGAATGACAGTCTTATGAGCTAAAGGCTCGGGCTCAGGCACCTACCCTACCCTAGAAGGGCTGGGCATGGTGTCGATCCCCACTTACTTTTAATGTGGCAGAGTGATTATTAGATATACATCGCATTTAATAAACATTGCATGCTTATATGCTATATAACACGTTTCTTACATAAGTTTGAAGAAGATATAATAGATGGATTAATGAAAATGGACATTTAATGTACCAGTGATTATTATTAAATATATCACATATAAACATTGCATGTTTTCCGTACTATGTAACGTGTTTCTTTGGGAAGCAGTTGTACTCGATCAATAACTACAAAAAACAATGAATTAAAGCAAAATGTTTGGATGAATGAGCAGAAGCCTTCTCACTCGCCCAGATTATTATTATTATAATCAAGGGGGAAGCGCTAAACGGAGGATTATACAGCGCCTGGGGAGGGGGGGCATGTGGAAGGCATTCAGTCTTAATTCGGGGAACTGGAGCACAGATCCAATTCCCTAAATCAAGAGCCCCTCACCAACATCAAGGAACCTTCCTTGAGGGGTCACTCGCCCAGAGACAAAGCGAAACTGACTCGCAAGCGGCCCCAGCCGGCGCTGGATGCCTCGCAAATGGCCGATAACTGGGCACCGAAAAACCGGCCGATAACCGAGTTGGCCGATAATTGAACCAGCCGATAACCGGGGTCCACTGTACATGTATATATATCGTGGGGAATGCGGGGGAAAGGGGTTAGTGAGGTGAGGATGTGGGTTTTAGTGGCTACTTTTCACCGAACATTGTGTCGTAAGAGGGAAATTTATGGGAGGTGGGAGAGGGCTTTTTCAAAGGGTTATTGAGAGCTTACATTAGGGGTTTAATTAGATTTGTAAATCAGGAGGGAGGTTCAGGGGCGGGATGATAGATGCTTCTGGGGGAAGGGATGCCAGGGGTAGAAATGGGGTTGCCTCCTTGGGGATGAAAGAT
>NC_091353.1:21822241-21826798 GCF_038502225.1 Cherax quadricarinatus
GTCCAGTATTGGGCCCCTACTTAAACAAGATGGGTCCTACACAGATGACAGCAAGGAAATGAGTGAGCTACTCAAGTCCCAATATGACTCAGTTTTTAGCAAGCCGCTAACCAGACTGAGAGTCGAAGATCAAAATGAATTTTTTATGAGAGAGCCACAGAATTTGGTTAACACAAGCCTATCCGATGTTATCCTGACGCCAAATGACTTCGAACAGGCGATAAATGACATGCCCATGCACTCTGCCCCAGGGCCAGACTCATGGAACTCCGTGTTCATCAAGAACTGCAAGAAGCCCCTATCACGAGCCTTTTCCATCCTATGGAGAGGGAGCATGGACACGGGGGTCGTCCCACAGTTACTAAAAACAACAGACATAGCCCCACTCCACAAAGGGGGCAGTAAAGCAACAGCAAAGAACTACAGACCGATAGCACTAACATCCCATATCATAAAAATCTTTGAAAGGGTCCTAAGAAGCAAGATCACCACCCATCTAGAAACCCATCAGTTACACAACCCAGGGCAACATGGGTTTAGAACAGGTCGCTCCTGTCTGTCTCAACTATTGGATCACTACGACAAGGTCCTAGATGCACTAGAAGACAAAAAGAATGCAGATGTAATATATACAGACTTTGCAAAAGCCTTCGACAAGTGTGACCATGGCGTAATAGCGCACAAAATGCGTGCTAAAGGAATAACAGGAAAAGTCGGTCGATGGATCTATAATTTCCTCACTAACAGAACACAGAGAGTAGTAGTCAACAGAGTAAAGTCCGAGGCAGCTACGGTGAAAAGCTCTGTTCCACAAGGCACAGTACTCGCTCCCATCTTGTTCCTCATCCTCATATCTGACATAGACAAGGATGTCAGCCACAGCACCGTGTCTTCCTTTGCAGATGACACCCGAATCTGCATGACAGTGTCTTCCATTGCAGACACTGCAAGGCTCCAGGCGGACATCAACCAAATCTTTCAGTGGGCTGCAGAAAACAATATGAAGTTCAACGATGAGAAATTTCAATTACTCAGATATGGTAAACACGAGGAAATTAAATCTTCATCAGAGTACAAAACAAATTCTGGCCACAAAATAGAGCGAAACACCAACGTCAAAGACCTGGGAGTGATCATGTCGGAGGATCTCACCTTCAAGGACCATAACATTGTATCAATCGCATCTGCTAGAAAAATGACAGGATGGATAATGAGAACCTTCAAAACTAGGGAGGCCAAGCCCATGATGACACTCTTCAGGTCACTTGTTCTATCTAGGCTGGAATATTGCTGCACACTAACAGCACCTTTCAAGGCAGGTGAAATTGCTGACCTAGAAAATGTACAGAGAACCTTCACGGCGCGCATAACGGAGATAAAACACCTCAATTACTGGGAGCGCTTGAGGTTCCTAAACCTGTATTCCCTGGAACGCAGGCGGGAGAGATACATGATTATATACACCTGGAAAATCCTAGAGGGACTAGTACCGAACTTGCACACGAAAATCACTCACTACGAAAGCAAAAGACTTGGCAGACGATGCAACATCCCCCCAATGAAAAGCAGGGGTGTCACTAGCACGTTAAGAGACCATACAATAAGTGTCAGGGGCCCGAGACTGTTCAACTGCCTCCCAGCATACATAAGGGGGATTACCAACAGACCCCTGGCAGTCTTCAAGCAGGCACTGGACAAGCACCTAAAGTCGGTACCTGACCAGCCGGGCTGTGGCTCGTACGTTGGTTTGCGTGCAGCCAGCAGTAACAGCCTGGTTGATCAGGCGCTGATCCACCAGGAGGCCTGGTCACAGACCGGGCCGCGGGTAAATCTTAAGTTTAAAATATTACAAAATTATGAGGTAAGTTGGTATTATGGCTAAGTGACTAAATACTACTTTGTGAGTTTAGCAATGTGAATGTTTTTGTTTTGGCACAATACATAGTTTCAGTATTGGAGTATCACAGGCCAACTTATGACTAGTTAAGATTCATTATTTTAAGATTAAGATTGATATTTCTGTTTATGGTCAAATGCGTGAGTGAGTGTAAGTGTGAACATCGACACCATGCCTAACCCTTCTAGGGTAGGGTAGGTGCCTGAGCCCGAGCCTTTAGCTCATAAGACTGTCATTCCCATTTGCCCCCTTGGGGCGGGGATGGCAGACCAGAGAGGCCTAGCTAGTGGCTAGGCCTGGGGACAGTTGGTCCCAAAGATGAGGAGGTACTTGTGCCTCCTCCCATGGGAGACTTAGGTCTCAGACACTCCCTAAAGAGGGAGCCAAGGCCGGGCCACCACTTGGAAAAGGCCCGGGCCGGGAGAATACCGGCTAATCTTTAATAATAATAATAAAGTCACGAGCCTTCAGTGATGACAAAGAATCAGTATTAATCAGAGTCAAGCTCAGTGTCATAAGTTAACTTTAGTGCCATTAGGATGACAAACAATTCAGTTTACAATGTAGACGCTAAATTGTCAATTCTTATGCCTCGTTCCATATAGTTGTTAGCGTTCTTCACTAAGGAGGTGGCAACAAGAGCAGATGCAGCCCTGCTAAAGACTCCTGCTTTGATCCATCAGTGTATATAACTTGTGATAACTTATTACTACCAGCTAGGTGAGAAATTTCTTCTTGAGCAGTTGCTCTAACAAGAGATTTAAGGAAGGGATTACTAGCAATGAGATTCTTGGGAGGGACTTGTAGGTATGTGATATTTGTGGAAATTATTTAATTTCCGAAGCTATAGTGTCTAATAAGTGTTTAATGTGCTGATTTGGGTCAAAATGTATTTGCATTTTTAATGAAATCAGCTGGGTTCCCGCTGCGCCTGCGCAGATGTGCAGGGGGGTGGGGGGTCGAGCTGGGGGGGCAGGTGGCGGGAGTGTTTTGAATGGGTGAGGAGGCTGAGAAAACTGGGAATGAGGAAACTGGCGTTCACGGGGGCCTAAGGATCATTATAGGCCTCAATCCATAATAGGAAGTGTCGTGACTGTCCCTAGCGAAGAGTGAGGGAACGTGATTTACGGGACCACTGTAAAGGGGTGGTAAAATTAGTGAATAATGTTTGACCGGGTGGCAGGTGCACGGCCAGGGTGTGTGTCCAGGGGACATACCCGTGTGTTAATCCTCGCTCATCGGCCTCAGATCTTAATGGAGTGACCTCTAATTTGTATAATAGTTATGAGACGTTAAATCGTCTTGTGAATGGTAATGTAATCAGTGATAATAACATTGAGTTAAGAGAATGCGGGATGTGAAATAGAGCGCCCTGCTTCGAGTGAACGTGTGACTCTCGTACTGGGGATAATGAAGATTTATGTAATCACGACTTCTAAACCGGGACAAACTGATGGATACCTCGTCCTGCCGGAATGAGAACCGTGTCGGTGTAGCAGGACATCGAAATGAGATGGTGAATGGAGGAAATAAGGAGTATCAATCACCCACAGTTAAGTAACCCTTCTAGTTATAACAGACTCATGCTGGCCAGTTATGTTATGTTGTAATTGGATAGGCTGTGAGTGATCCAGCTACATCAAGTGACCACCAGAGAACAGCTAGTAAGTGGTGGGATTATGTACAAATGTTTTTCCTTGATGGATGTATCCATGTGTATCCTACCCCCCTCTTCATTCAGCTAAACTAATATAATATACAGTCCACAATTAATTAGTAGCACCGTACTTGTGGGTGCTATCCAATCCATACTGGTCTCGGATAGATATGGATAAGATTGTGAGGTCGAAGGGGCCACCTGTAGTGACCAGAGGTGGTTAAGTTTTCTCACATGTCTACACGGGGTGACTACGGTAAACAATATGGTTGTCTCCCAATGAGATTACTTGTATGTATATAATGTTGAGGTACATACAGATAAGCACTCTAGAAAATTTTCCATATCTGCCCGTTGGTCCTTCGAACCGGATGCAATCAGTGAAAAAATTAATTGAATTAATTCCTTAATAATTAAGTGACTGATTGAAGGAAGTGGGTGTAGGGTGCATGAGTTTAATCGATCGTGTGATGGATGATAATTAGCCCAATAAATTGCAGGCACATGGGTGGCTAGGATTTATACAAGAGTAAAGTGCAAGAATTACTCTTATAAGGCGTCTACTTAAGTAGTATAATGGGTGATTATTAATTCCCTAACCATGGCTGGGTCTGAGGAAGTTAGTGCGGCTGGCAAGTCCATGGATGCCAAAGCAAAGAAAGCATCACTACAAGCTCGGAAGGGTCATGTTACTAAATCATACAAGAAGTGTATGGAGTTAATGAGACAAGAAACGGTAAACCCTGATGAATTAAAGCTACACCTAGATGCCTTAGGAAATAGACATGAGTCATATAGATTGTGGTTTAAAGACTATGAAAAAGAGCTGCTAGAGAATTGTGCAGATGATGCTGAAAGGGAGCGGCTGCTGGATCAACATTATGAAGTGGAGGACTACATTGTGTCCTGCAAAACTAAGGCTTTGAAGAAGGTAAAGGGTGTAAACAATGTTGTTGGTCAACCTAGTAAGGAAAGTCAGAGGCGTCTACCAAAACTCCCAGAA
>NC_091353.1:21826898-21867048 GCF_038502225.1 Cherax quadricarinatus
ATATGGCATTCAAGACTGTGAATTGTATGGGGTAGCATTGAATGGAGCGCATAGAATATTTGTGAAACTGCTTGCTGCGACAGTTTATGAATTGGTGGTTACGCGCTTTCAAGATGTGTGTTTTGACTTTACGCCTGCTGTGCGTGTGAGATTGGTGGACGTGTCTCGATATTATATCTGGATAAAGTTGCAGAATGTCCCCTTTGAGGCGAACGAAGCTGACATCAGAAACGTATGCAAACCTGTGCAAGAAGAGGAATCCCCAGTCACACGTGAAGGTGAGCATCGATCATCAGAGGAAGGGCGTGGTCGTTTGTGGAGTGAGATGGTGGAACAGGCTTTTGAAATGAGAGCGAGTCCTCCCCTCAGCTCCCTGCACCTGAGTCGTTGCCAATACCATCTGCTGGATTGGTACTCCGAAATGACGTGTTAAATATAGGGGAGGAATTGGACGAAGTTTTGAAGACCTTGTCACCACCTGTGGTGGAAGCTCCGTCTACGAAGGACGTACCTGGAGACATTTTGAGTCCAGATTGTAAACAATATGAAACTCAGAGGAATGACGACGAGACTGAGACATCGGGGGACTTCATACCTCATTGTAAAGTGGATGTTGAGGTACACCGTGAGGCTTCCTCAGACCTTGACATGGAGGATAAGAACGTTACGAGGAAACGAGCAGCTACGTCAGATTCAGATGACGTACTGACGCCAGCACAGAGGACTGGGAAGAAAACTGAGAGAATGGGAGAGGGAAGGGATGGAGAGGGGGGCTATCATGTGGGACGCCATCGCAAGAAGGGAGGCAAATGGGAAGGTACTATAAAGAAAACCCATAGGAATAACAATTCAAGTGGTGAAAAACGAGAGGAGAAGAGGCAAGGGTGGAAAATATAACAGGCCTTAGGTGTATGACTGCTAATGTTAACGGTTTATGTACTAGACTAAAGAGAGATTGGTTAAACAATTTTCTTAGCAAACATAGAGTTGATGTTATGTTCCTTCAAGAACACAATTTCAAAGAGGGGGAAGTGTTGGAGGTTGCAGGTTATAAAGTACTGACTATCCATGTGAAAGGTGGTGTGGGTCTTTTAATAAAAGAGACGAGCCCGTTTGTATTGCAGAGATGTGGGAGTGATCATGTCGGAGGATCTCGCCTTCAAGGACCATTACATTGTATCAATTGCATATGCTAGAAAAATGACAGGATGGATAATGAGAACCTTCAAAACTAGGGAGGCCAAGCCCATGATGACACTCTTCAGGTCACTTGTTCTATCTAGGCTGGAATATTGCTGCACACTAACAGCACCTTTCAAGGCAGGTGAAATTGCCGACCTAGAAAATGTACAGAGAACTTTCACGGCGCGCATAACGGAGATAAAACACCTCAATTACTGGGAGCGCTTGAGGTTCCTAAACCTGTATTCCCTGGAACGCAGGAGGGAGAGATACATGATTATATACACCTGGAAAATCCTAGAGGGACTAGTACCGAACTTGCACACGAAAATCACTCACTACGAAAGCAAAAGACTTGGCAGACGATGCACCATCCCCCCAATGAAAAGCAGGGGTGTCACTAGCACGTTAAGAGACCATACAATAAGTGTCAGGGGCCCGAGACTGTTCAACTGCCTCCCAGCACACATAAGGGGGATTACCAACAGACCCCTGGCAGTCTTCAAGCTGGCACTGGACAAGCACCTAAAGTCAGTTCCTGACCAGCCAGGCTGTGGCTCGTACGTTGGTTTTCGTGCAGCCAGCAGCAACAGCCTGGTTGATCAGGCTCTGATCCACCAGGAGGCCTGGTCACAGACCGGGCCGCGGGGGCGTTGACCCCCGGAACTCTCTCCAGGTAAACTCCAGGAGGGTGTTGAGAGTGGATGGAACTTGGATGGGAAAGCGTGTATCTTTAGTAAGTGTGTACGCCCCTGCGGAGAATAGCATGAAGGTACGAAAGGATTTTGTGTGAGGACCTTGTTTATTTTTTGCGTGCACTTCTGGAAGTGGCGATAGTGGGGGGTGACTGGAACTGTCATCAGGGCGACTGACGTCAAACCCAAAGGGGCTGGGCATATGTCTGCACCTCTCAGAGATTTGTTGAGGGATATTAAGTTACATGATGTGTTTGGGGGAGGGGTGTGGGAAATGGAACATACTTTTATCAGAAGGGGATATGCTGCAAGGTTGGACAGAGTGTATATTTCTCAAGGAGTAGTTGCAAAGTCTTTTAATACGGTCGAGACGGTCTTATCAGATCGTAGGGCAGTAGTAGTGGAGGTAGGGTGGGAGGGGATGGCGGAAATTTATCGGCCTTATTGGAAATTAAATATTAGTGTGTTAAGTGATGAAGGTTTAGAGGGTTTTTCTATGCTGTGTAAAGAGCTTTCAAGGGAAGCTCAGGAGGTAGAAGACATTGTAACGTGGTGGGACTCGGTAGCAAAAGAAAGGATAAAATCCTTTTACGTGAGGGAGGGTAAATGTATAAACACACTAAAATATAGACTAGTGAATTATTTAGAGGATTGATTAAGAGGTTGTCATGGGCAGGGAAAGGTTGGTGGTGTTTACCCCATGGACGAGATTGTAGACATAAAAGAGAGCTTGCGAACGTTGCATAATGAGCGGTTTCAAGCGGTGCGGGTGCAAGCAGGATTAGAAGAAGTTTTGTGGGGAGACAAGCCATCCGCGTGTGTGTTGCGGCAGCAAAAGCAAAAGCAGGTGCTGATGGCAATCCCGAGCTTGGAGGTACATGAGACGATGGGAATCCATAGAGCAGGTCAAGTGATAAGAAACACGAAATCTATGAGTGCACATGCGGATATGTGGTATAAAAAATACTGGACTAGTAGTGATGTGGATGAAGTGGAATTAAATAGGGTGTGCACATATGCCAAGTGCAATTTGGGTCATAGTGATAGGAAGGCTTTGGGTGGGGATATTACTAAGGAGGAAATTGAAATTGCTTTACACAGAATGAGAAAGGGCAATCCCCGGGCATTGATGGTTTACCGGTGGAATTTTATTTATAGCATTGGGCGTTGATTGGGAAGTTCATGGTAAGATTATTAAATTGTATGAAGGAGAAGGGTACGTTAGGGAATAAGCAGAATACAGCAATTGTGGTGCTGGTCCCGAAAGGCAAAGGGCAGCCAGACCTTGAGAAGTATAGGGCAATATCGTTGCTCTGTGCAGACTATAAGGTTTTCGCTAAAATTTTGGGTAATAGGGTGAAATGCGTGGTGGGGAGGGTTGTTTCACCATCGCAGTTTGGGTTGCCGGGCAGGTCGATGTTAGAAGGTCACGGGATTTTAAGAAGTTTTGTGAGTCAAAGGGGGGGGGGAGGGGGTGGCTTTACTGGCCTTAGACTGGCAAGCCACCTATGACAGAGTGGAAAGAGGTGCACTGCAGAGTATACTTAGGAGACAGGGTTATGGTGAAGAAATAGTTGGGTGGGTAAACACGCTGTATAAGGGAGCAAAGATGAGAGTACAAATAAATGGGTGTATGGGGACGGACTTTGAGATGGGTAGAGGTTTATGACAAGGGTGCCCTATGTCACAGATCTTATTTGCATGTTTTCAGGATCCCTTTTACAGGATGGTTGAGAGCACAGTCAATTCCCGGGGTGAGGGGGGTTAGGGGAAGGGAGATGTTGGCCGGCATTAATAGGTTATGTGGATGATACAACTGTTTTGGTGTGTGAACGGATGTCTATGAAAGTGTTGGAAGATGTTGTGCGTGTGTTTGAACGAGCCACAGGTATGAAGGTAAATAGTGAAAAGTCAATGATCATGGGGTTGGGTACCTGGAAAGGGGGAAGAATGGTGAGCTGTAACGTGGTTTGTTAACCACGTTACAGTTCACGATGTCATTAAAGATTTGTGGTATTATTTGTGACTGCGATGTCATAAATGATTTGTGGTATTATTTATAGAGACGATTTGGATGTGGCGCGGAAGGAAAATTCAGTAAGGACGTTGGAGAAGGTCATTGGTCGTCTGGGTGTTTTGAGGCCCCAACATCTCACTCTGGCCCAACGTGTGATCGTTGTTAACGTTTTATTGTATAGTAAGGTGTGGCACGTTGTGGCTGTATTCCCGATTACTGGGACAGCGATCAATGAATATTGAGACGAGTATTTACCTTTTTGAGGGGATCGAGGTGTGATTGGTTAAAACGTGAGGTTATGTTATCTGTCCGTTGAGGAGGTTTGGGATTGTTGGACTTAAAGTGTAGGGTAAACTGTTTTTCTAAAGTGGGTGGTTTAGCGTGTGGGTGTGATGGCGGGAAATATGAAACAGGTATATATGAGGTTGAAAAAGTGGTATGGGGGAATGGAATTGAGGGAATGTGAGATTGTACTACGGGCTTTGTTGATGGTAAGGGAACGGAAAAACATTCGCATAAGGGTTTTAAGTAGGTTACTGGGGGGTACGTGCGCAGCTCCAGTAGAAGGTTTGTTCCCCATGTACTCGTGGGAAAATATTTGGCTCAGATTTAGTAAGCTGAAATTACGGCCTAGGGTGCGTGAAGTCATGTTCCGTTTTTTACATGGTATATTGCCGTCAGGGGCAATACTTCGATCCAGAAGAGTCGTGGAAGGTGGAGGAGAAGACAGGCTTTTCATGTTGTCTATTTTCGCGAAGGTTTAGAAGATGTCAGGGGTTGGTTAGGTAGGGTGGAACAGAGGGTTGGGGGGAGAGGGGTGCAGGTCCTGCGCGCGTTTAGTCTCGACATCGGTGGATTAGACCAGGAAGTTAGACGAGCTTTAGATTATATTATCGTGGATTATATTTATATTTCGTGGGTAATGAGGGGGAAACGGGTAAGTGAGGTGAGAAGGCGTGTCCTTGCAATAACGTTTTATCGTACAATGTGTAGGAATAGGGAATTGTATGGGATGAGGTGGGATAAGGGTTTTTCGGACGGTTATAAAAGGCTAACTATTGAAAGCCTTGTGAATTTGTGAATAATATACGGGCATGCCGGGTAAGTTTCCGTGTAGGTCAGTGGGCAACAGCTGGTTCGTCTCTTGGGGGGGAGGTGTGAGTTGCGTGAATGTGAGATTGGGCATGGATGTATTCTAGTTGTTATGGATGTGTTTGTTGATTCTGGAGTTAGGGTTACTTACTATACCTTTTGTGTACAAAATGACAGTGGCGCCTTTACAGTATTTGTTATGTTTTTGAAGCTTTCCTTTTGTGTAAAGACTCGTTTTTTCTTGAGTCACAAGTTTTCTTAGTATTTTGTTTTTGATTGTGTTTTATAGGTCCAGATATTTGGGTTTACAAACCTGCATATACATATAGATACATGTTTTATCCCTTCCCTGTTACTGTTCAATCTAGTCTGTGAGTCACCAAAGTATTAAAGTGATATAACATGTGTACATTACCCTGAGTCGTCCAAATTTATCCAATAAATATTTCGTAATGTTGTGATTTTTGTTTGTGATTCAAACGTAGTTCATAGGTATCAAGATTGAACACACATAGAATGGATGGAAATTGCTGACGATTAATATGATCGTCAATTTATATAATATTTATTATGTTAATGAATTTGTGTTAGAGTAAATCATTGAATTTGTGTCTAAGTTAGAATTTCTATAAACAATTGTATATTTTGTATGCAAATTACATAAACTATTGTTTAATCATTAATGTAACATGTTTGTATGATGTGAATGTAGCTCATAATGGGTTTAGTGGGGTTTCCACCGGTGTTATATTTGTTGCGCAAACAGTATTGTGTGTGTTTCGTGAAACGTACGTATGCGTTTTATGGTGTGTTTGTCGTATATATCTATTCGTATTAGTTACAAAGATTTTTTCTGGTATTTATGGTGTGAATCTTGTTAGTTAGTTAGTTAAAGATTAGCCGGTAGTCTCCCGGCCCGGGCCTTGTCCAAGTGGTGGCCCGGCCTTGGCTCCCTCTTTAGGGAGTGTCTGAGACCTAAGTCTCCCATGGGAGGAGGCACAAGTACCTCCTCATCTTTGGGACCAATTGTCCCCAGTCCTAGCCACAAGCTAGGCCTCTCTGGTCTGCCATCCCCGCCCCAAGGGGGCAAATGGGAATGACAGTCTTATGAGCTAAAGGCTCGGGCTCAGGCACCTACCCTACCCTAGAAGGGTTAGGCATGGTGTCGATTGTGAATCTTGGTGTACTCTATAGAATATGTATGGTGATGCTATTTAATTTTTAAGCAGCCTTGTATTTATGATGTTTTAAATAAAAAAAAAATACCTTAAAAAAAAAAAACATATTTTACAAGATACATTTTGAAACACTTGTATACCATAAAGGTGTTTTACCCTAAACAATAGAAACACTTAATATATTCTCCCCCCAAAAAAACACCATAACCGCTATCACCAACATGCTTGCTTACATCATCATCTTTTTATGACCAGAGTCTTTGGTAAGATGGGTAAGGAAGAAGGATGGGTAAGGAAGAAGGATGGGTAAGGAAGAAGGATGGGTAAGGATAGAAATATTGGAAAAGGGTGGGAGGGGGGAGTGAGGTAGGATATAAAAGGGTGGGAGGGGGAGTGAGGTAGGATATAAAAGGGTGGGAGGGGGGAGTGAGGTAGGATATAAAAGGGTGGGAGGGGGAGTGAGGTAGGATATAAAAGGGTGGGAGGGGGGAGTGAGGTAGGATATAAAAGGGTGGGAGGGGGAGTGAGGTAGGATATAAAAGGTTGGGAGGGGGGAGTGAGGTAGGATATAAAAGGGTGGGAGGGGGGAGTGACGTAGAATATAAAAGGGTGGGAGGGGGAGTGAGGTAGGATATAAAAGGGTGGGAGGGGGAGTGAGGTAGGATAAAAAAGGGTGGGAGGGGGGAGTGAGGTAGGATATAAAAGGGTGGGAGGGGGGAGTGAGGTAGGATATAAAAGGGTGGGAGGGGGGAGTGAGGTAGGATATAAAAGGTAAGTGGCCCAACCACTTTGGTGCAATTTAAAACGTGTGTAATAATAGAAAATACTTGAAGGGGTATAATACTAACCCATCAGAGTCACATAGATATAACAGATATATAGGTACACGACTCTGAATTGGTAGTAGATATACAAATTGCAATTGCTTTTTTTTCGATTGCATAACGAATATTTAAATGGCAAGGCAAGGCGGTAATTGTCTGCAGAACTCATGAAGAATTACTTGACGTTAGCTTCTTTCAAGGTGGTGTCCCGCCACAGTAAATGTAGCGAGTTTATATCAGTAGATTGTTATACAAGATATCTCCCTAATTAGGGGCGATAATTTTCTTAGTAGACATAGAAGGGTTCTAGTGTTACCAAATCATCTTCATCTGCAGGGAGGTTGCTCAAGATCATTGGTCGATGGTAATCGTCTTCATGGATGAAGCGACGCACCCTCTGTGGGAGAGTCATTCTCTGGGTCCTGTGAGGAGGAGTATTAATGATATAGTCAGTGGTATTTTCAACTTGGAGAGGATGTTCTCTATCTGGTATGTAGAGTTCTTGCATTGCATAGAGTTCTCTCTTCTTCAGCGTATCAAGGCGTACATTTAAGGCAGTAATATCCTGTTGCACGTGTAAATCTGCCATTTTCACTCTGTCTCTCCTCCTGGTACCTGTAATAAAGCGGAGAGCTCTGTTCTGGACCCGTTGCAACTGTAGCATGTTGGTCTTTGTTGTTAACGACACTGGGACACATGGGTACTCGAGTATAGGTCTTATCATCATCTTATACAGATGTTTTTTGACATGTTAAGGGGCTTGATTAAATCTAAAGAGACTGCTAAGACCGGCTTTGGCTATGTTGATCTCTTTTTATTGACGTGAGATGGTGAGTGGAGCAACCTGTCTATTTCATATCCCAAGATCTTGTTAGGATTTCTAATGGCTACAGGTGTACCTCTGATGGAGATACCCCCCTTATCTTCAATGGTTGATGCAAAACATCCTATCGTGTTAATCAGGACTTTGTCAGGGTTAGTCGTAATTCTCCATTTCTTTTCCCAATTGGATGTTTGACGAAGTTATTAATTTTTTCTATGACTTTCATATTTGTATATTCCTGTTACAGGAGCTGACGAGACGACATGGATAACATCATCTGCAAATTGCGCTATAATTGTATCATTAAACTCTGGTCGAGGAAGATCATTCACATAAATATTGAATAGAATTGGACTAAGACAAGAACCTTGTGGGACACCAGCTGTCGGTATAAAAGGCTCTGTTGACTTGCCATGAAAGGTAGGAATGATTTTTTTTTTGAGTTAAGAAGTTATAGATAAATCTGAGAAAGGTCCAGTTATGGTCAGGTAGGTCAATAAGTTTGTATATAAGACCATCATGCCATAAGCTATCAAAAGCTTTATGAACATCTCTGGTGGCAATTAGGGCAAGATTGCCCTGATGTTTCAGACTCGCTACAGTATCAAAAATAATATTTATTGCATGATGGGTACCTCTATGTGTCCTAAAGCCAAACTGTTTTTCAGTAAAAAGGTGATTAAACTCCATAATCTCTTCAAGAACTTTCCCAGTGACTTCAAGTAAGGATATAGGTCTATAGTTTCCTGGTTGATGGATGTCTTTATTGGGTTTAACAAGAAAGATTATACTAGCAATCTTAAAAACCACTGGAAAATGTCTGGAGGCCAAGATGGCATTAAAGATATAAACCAAAGACTTTACAATTTCTGGGTAGGAACTTTATTTGTTTCATTGTTATTCCAGAGACCAGGGGCTCTATTTCGCATTCTCCCAATAACCTGACTCGTCTCAAGTAGTGTGATAGGTCCAGTAAGCTGGTGGGCGTCTTCAAGAGTTGATGTATCGATGGAAGGTAGTGGTTGTAGATCAACTAATTTCTCATCTGTCCATTCATTGACCAACTGATAGTGATTATTATTAAATCGATGACTGTTATTGTGGGAGAGAATTTTCTCCCATACATCACCCATCAAATTAGCCTGGTCCTGTGGATCATCGAGTTTAATTAATCTCAACCTCTTCATCGTCATCATCAGTGAAGGTATAAATTAGGTAGCTAGGAGCCTTGTGCTTTGCACCTAAAAGTTGCCGAATCTTACTCCAAAATTTTGCAGGCTCTCGTTTATACTGATTAGCTTTTAAGATTAAAATTAAGATGTTTATTTTGACACATTACATGATTGTACAGAGGAATATAATAGTTGGGTGTACATGCCAAAAGCCTCTTTGTATGCAGAGCATCTCGGGCAAACTTAAAGATAAACTTATTAGGAAGACAAACTTCTCACTCGCGAATATGCCAACATCAAACTCCGAGCAGCCCCACCAAGGGCACATAAAGTTCTTATTGTCATCTACAACGTCAACAAGCACTTGAATCCTCAATATCTGGCGTCAGAGCAAGTTGCAAGCCTTCGTCGACTTTCCAACGGTCTGATATTAGCTGAGTGGACTGGCCAGGGCACTCTGCCACGCTATATATACTCCCGCGCAGCCCTCAACAGACGCTATTACATTGCATTTTGACTCAACGACCAACCGTCTCTGCCTGAGTCACTATCTGAATTCATATTGTGCTGACCTCAGCAGTATCAAAGGCCCCCTCACATAGGGTACTGTGGGCGGCCAGTCAGTATTACGAGAGAGCGAGAGAGATAGGTACGGCTGGCAAGGGCTCACTCCACATAACTGCAATTATACGTAATAACAGCCTACGTGAGTATTTCTTACCTAATCCACGTATCGAACTCCCACATGATAAATGGTGACAGCGGTGTGGAGCGTGGATTTACGTTTTTAAGGGTAATTCAAGGCGTTAGAAGACTGTTTGTGAGTAGCCGGCAGGGTCAAAGGTGAACCTCCAGCCACCAGCACTACCCTCGCGCACCTCTGACTCCCCTCCACCTCCAGCCTGCAAGCCTGTTGCAGCCGTTTCAAGCTTCCTGGCTTAGTTCGTGTGCTAATTGCTTCAATCTCCGAGGGGTTGACCCGGATTTTGCAATTAAGCCAGTCAGTAAGCCAGACTGTGGAAGTGAACGCCAGTCAGCCTATCATCCAGCCTGTCTCCTGTCATCCAACTGCTCCTCCGTGCTTTGTGCATCGTTACACGTCTTCCAGTCAGCCATTCTCGTGGGGTAAGCCAGTCAGCCAACCCAGCTTCTAACCCAGCTGAGAGAGAGAAGTAAGCCACGCAGTAAGAAGTAAGCCAAGTTCCTCTGAAGTATTGTCTATATCGCTTTGTGCTCCCTGTTGGATGCTAAGAGTGGTTTTCACCATTCCTGTGGCATAGAGTGGCTTATCAAGCCACCTTCGTGGGTAGAGTGGCGGCGCGTCAGTGAGCGCCAGCAGAGTCACTCCCACCACCACACTCTCCCTCCACCCACCACAACACCACCACCACCACCACCACCACCACCCACCTCATCTACCTGTGGTTGTTTGTACCCTTGTACCGGGTCCTAGTACTGTTTTGGCTCACATAATTGGTCAAGAGATTGTAGCTGAGCGCCAACGAAAACCCAATTATGTGAGTTCACCGAGAAGCGCATTTCTTCCGACAACAGTGAGTGTAGGAGGCGTCAGTATCACCGCGCAGGACACCCTACAACCCGCCCTCATCACCAGTAATCGCCCGTCTACTACTCCAGACTTCAGTGATAATTTTCTTGAGACATTTTTCTTGCATTTAAAGACATTTGCGTGTGTGAGACATTTATAGTAAATTGCTTGTGTACTCTAAACCTTGTATTTTCAGTGTAAACGCAGTAATTCTTTGACTCGTTAATTTTTACAATATTTTTCAGTGTTTTCACTTATCTTATATTTTTTATTCTGTGTTTTTCTTTATGCTACTCCTGTCTCTAGTAAGTATTATTGTGTAGTGTACCAGTCAGTCACTCTGTGTGAAGTGATTCATTTTTTTTATTGTATTCTTTCAGCGTTGTATTCTCCAGTAATTGTCATTGTATTTCATGCAGTGATATTCACCCCAGTATACCAAATTATCCATTTATTTCTATGTGTGTCTTTTTTTTCTTTTCGTATGCCAGCAGTGTCTCATTCCTCTAATTTTTTCGCAGACTGTGTACCATTATTTTTGCCAGCAAATTTTTGTCGTATCAGTCACAGCAAGATTTTGTTGTATCAGTCACAGCAGGATTTTGTTGTATACTAATAATGTTGTGTGCCCCGCCACTGTAAGTGTTAAACTACCTGTTTTGTTCCTTTGTTTTATTTTATTCATATTTTTATATTTCTTTGAACAAATTCACTCTTGATGCAATTTCAATTACTTTTAACGTAAAGTGTTTTCCTTACTCTGTTTGAGTAAATTGTTTTGTCTAATTTACAATTAAGAGTTAAAGTGTTCAATCAGTTTATTTTTTTTTTGATCTTCATATTTTAATTTTATCATTTAACCTGAGTTTTCCCAGTGACACTTTATTACTGCAGTGATTATTTCTACACTTGTTCTGCAGTGAATTATTTTGTTATTTTGTTATTTTGTTGCACTTGTTCTGCAGTGAATTATTTCTGCTTGTTATTGATATTTTTATGAATTATATTTTAATTTTGTCTATGCATTCTTAGAAAATACTTAAATTTCCCAGTTTACAATTTAGTAATTTTATTTTATACTTTTACATTGATTTAAAATTTAATTAATTAATTTCTTTATTAGCAAGAGTAAAGACAGCTCATTTTGCATTTAATTCAGTCTCCAGTAATATTTTTACTTGTATATTTCAATGTAAATTTTTTTTCTTGGTCAATAGTCCTTTAAATCGAGTTTTCCTTCCTCTTGCAGTGTATCTTAGACATTTTTTTTTATTCCTTCTGCAGAATTAGTTGCATCTTTATTTCAATTCTAGAATTTTATATCATTTTTATTCTTCATTATTTTTGCCTTATTTGTTCTCGTGTTACTTTGCCATTATGTCTCACATACCGTCAAGTGATACTTTAGTGAATGTGGACACTCAGACCTCTCAGGCTATTGCTGCTCCTGTCATCAGTCCAACATTCCCTTACTGACTGAAAGACAATACCTAGCCCTCGAGCAATGTGTTTGTTCTCACAGCTTGTATCTGAGATTTGTTAAAGTGCTGCGAAATGTGAAGTTCAGATTAAGTTCCTATAGATCCGTGAATTACTTATTAACGTAGCCGAGCGGTCAGGCACTAGTAATACTGTCACTCCTGTCTGGACTCCAGCCACAATATCATGCACGCACGATAGTGCTCTACTATCCTTGCGATGGCGACTTGTTCAAGTATTCGTTCCTTCCCAGGGGACGCTTTGAGAAGAACTTTACTTGCAACGAGTTATGCCATCTCTTGCTGATGCCACAAGCCGTGCAGAAAGACGTTTCTGTGGCTAGTGTGCTCACTTGAGTGTTGTTGTTGTCCCTTGTGTTTCAGATTGTGATCCCATCCTAGTTGACAGTAATCAGTGCATTGTAAGAAGTTATTTCTCGAGTAACTTCCACGTTGTTAAAGTTTGTAAGTGTAGTTTCTTTATAGTTGATACCTCGTGTCACTGTGTGCGACTCAGAATATCAGCATTGTTCACCGTGTTCATTTCTTTTCTCCTGTGCTTGCAGTTTGAGATAGTAGATTCGTTCTCCCTTGCTCATATTGCGTGTTATAGCGTTAATTTTTCAACCGGGGGGAGTCATCCACTCCACCGAGTTTGTTCATTCCTCCAGTAAGAAAGAACCGATCCCTTGTGTTCTGGTGATTCGATTCCTGCTCCAGGAAGATCTTATTCTGACTGTGAAGCCACCAGCACCCATCAGTGACTTTGTCATGAACCAAGAATTACTGTATCAGTTAGAACAGTCCTAGTGAGTTTGCAGCTAGTTCACGATGTACCAGGTGTTGCACACCCTGGTATGGATCGTTCAGTAAAACAAGCCAGATTGAAATACTTTTGGCCTCGAATGGCAACTGATATTTCTGAGTATGTTAAGAAATGTAGTGTCTGCATGCAACATAAAGGCAATGTTAATGGTCCTAATCCAAGTGTATCCAACTACTAGCGAACCTTGGGAAAGAGTTGCGCTAGATTTGTTAACTAATTTCCAATGTTCCCTCCAAGGTAACAAACTGTGTGTTATGGTAGACCATTTCACCAGAATGTATAAGTTCCTGTTAGAGAGATTAGTACTGGTCAGTATAAAGAATCGCATTTGGATCATATGAAGTTAGTATGTGATGATAATGACGTTCCAACCCAGACTAATGTGACAGACTCTGACAATCCTCCTGATCCTGTACTCTCTTCCTCTGATACTCAGTCAGACGATCAACCTGAATGTCGTTATTCCCTACGTACACGACAGGTATTGAGAAATCCTCAAGTATCATTTGTAACTTCCAATTCAGATTTGCCTCAAATACAGCATGAGTTAGCCAATGCTACAGAGTTTGATCCTCCCAGAGATGACACCCATTCTGCATATGTCAATCTTACCCTAGCAGAGTTGGGGTTAAATGTAAATAACCTGTATAGATGAATAATTACAGTATCAACTTATCAGTATTCAAGAATTTTTTTTTTGTGTTCATGTTCTCTCCGCATTCTGAGAGTTAACAGTCTAGATTTGAGTGCACCGAATCTGCCTTTCTGTTAAACACTCTTTCTGTGTCAATGATGTTAGTAATAGTGATGAGCGTAATTTAAGTGGTGGTGAAGAGTGTGATGAGAGCGGTGGTGTCTATAATGTTAGTAATAGTGATGAGCGTAATTTAAGTGGTGGTGAAGAGTGTGATGAGAGCGGTGGTGTCTATAATGTTAGTAATAGTGATGAGCGTAATATAAGTGGTGGTGCAGAGTGTGATGAGGTTAGTCACATAGACATTAATGTTGAATACAATACTGTTGACAAATGTAATGAACACAATGTTGGTAGTGGCGCTGGTGATGACAGTTGTAGTGTTGCGTGTAATGTTAGTGGAGGAGGGAATGTGAGTGGTGGTGTCACCTATCATACATTCACACATAAACAGCGTCATGCTCTGGGTTTACGAAGACTCCCACGAGGCCTTACAACTGGAGGTGCACTTACAAAACTCATGGACAAGAGTAGCACTGTTGACATTGATAAGGTCTGCTATTTATATGAACAATTTTTTCATTATGCTGAGAAACTCGGCAAGATCCCAGGACTACTATAATGGATCAAAACTCGTATAAACTTTCTATATTAAGCTGGAATATTGCATCACTTAGAAAAAGACTTCCTGAACTTCATCATAAAGTAACCACCGAACCCATTGATGTTGTGTGTCTACAAGAGTGCAGAGTCCCTGAAAAATCCCAACCCCCTAAATTACCATCATTTGTTGCATATAACCTCAAATCTACTAACTCTTGTGTTCTATATATTAAAAAATCACTTCCCCATCAACTTCTTGCACACAAGAAAACAGAGGGGCTACAATATCACGGTGTTAGGATTTATATAGGGAACTCTGCTCTCAACATATTTAACTTGTATGCTCCTGCTGATAAGTTTAATTACTTGGAGCTCCCAACTTGTGCTCATTCTGAGCCTACTCTTATTATTGGCGATTACAATGCGAGACACAAAAGCATTGGAAACTCACAGTTTGGTAATCGTAATGGCAATCAACTGTTGTCACTCTTAAACAGTCATGATAATGTCCAAATTGTAGGTGACCTTGAACCCACACATATCTATGGAGGCGTCCTTGATCTGTGCCTGGGCTTCAACATTACTTCTGCCAGCTGTGAGTCTTCCATTGTAACAGATATAGCGTCTGATCATTTCCCTAGGCTAACCTCTCTAGATATTGGTAATACTATCCTTCCTGGTGGGATATTCAAACGGAAACGTTTTAATGTTCCCACTGATCAGCATGATGACTTTGTTGCACATGTGACTGACTGGTATAATTCCTATGAGTGTTCCTCTGTAGAGACCTTTAACAATGACCTTGTGAGCAGTATTCAGAACTACTTAGAGCCGCCACTGAAACCTCTTGGTACTCTAAACCCAACAAACTTCCATAATAATCATACCTCCTTCAAAAACCATACTTATTACAATGATTCTAAACTTCGTACACTGAAACGTACTGCTCGCAGACTAGGCCTAGCCTATAGAAAACATCGTACCCCTGGAATGCTGAGGCTCTTCCAAACTGCCCTTGCTGCTGCCAGAGAGCGTATGACAGAGCTGCGGCAAACAGACTGGGAAAAATTTGTCAACGGTCTTAATGCTCACACCCCACTTAGCCGGGCATGGAGGGACATAAATAGAATTAAGGGTAACAGAACTGGGCAGATCGCGCACCCTCATCCCTTGCATAGGGCGAATGAGTTAGTCAGTGCTTGGGCTGCTACATCTAGCTATGACAATCTTCCCAGTACCACACAGGCAAAATTAAATGACAAATATGATGCAAGGGAGAGACTTGTTTGCTTTATGCTCAGCAAGGCAGATGACTGCAACATTCCTTTCACTAATTATGAACTTGATGCAGCACTAACTAAGGGCAACTCCACGTCGCCTGGTGAGGATGGTATTACTTACAACATACTCAGATTGCTGTGTCGAGTACCAGGTAATCCATTACTTGAATTATATAACATGAGCTATGTAACTGGGGAGCTCCCTCAATCTTGGACCAACAGCCTCATCATTCCAATTCCTAAGCCCAATCAACAAAATGCATTTCGCCCAATATCTCTTACTAGCTGTGTTGTGTAAAACATTTGAGAGAATGATTCTTAATCGTCTCATGTACAGAATCAAACAATTTTTGTCTCCCCGGTTACATGGTTTCATGCATGGAAGGAGCGTGCATCATTGCATAGCCACCTTTCTCACCCTGCACACTGACAGCTCATACACTACCTTCCTTGACCTTAAATCCGCTTTCGATGTAGCCAACCGACATGTAATCATTAGTGAACTTGCCAGAATGGATGTTGGAGGATGGCTTCTCCGCTGGATTAAAGGCTACCTGTCCAACAGAAAATCGTCTGTGTTGTTCCAGGGACATAGAAGTGTAACTAAAGACTTTGAATTAGGAACCCCACAGGGAGGTGTGCTCAGTCCCACACTGTTCAATATTCTAATTAATGCATTACTTAATGCTATGCCTAGTCAGCCCCATCATTATGTGATTAGTTTTGCTGATGATATAATGATTCACACCACCGGATTCTCCAACACCCAAAACATTCTTAATCATGTACTAGCCTCGTGTCAGGACCTGGGGTTGATAATCTCTACTGATAAAACAAAGATACTCAATAGGCGTCCTCCTCGACAGAGAGGCACAGTTCGTCAGATCCAATTGCATGATGGGTCTCTTCTAGAATATGTAAGCAGATACAGGTATCTAGGCTTTGAGGTTCCACTACTTGGACCTGTTGTAACAAGACTTTGTCGCCAATACAAAGAAAGACTAAGAGCACTTAGAGTTGTGGCAGGTTTTCACCCCAGGTATGGAGCTAATGTTAAAATTGTGAAAATGATGTATCTTGCTTATATTAGATCATTGGTTGATTATGCTGCGCCACTACTTGCTCTTGTGTCTGACTGGAAGCTTGGAGGGCTGGAAAAACTGCAGAACGAAGCAATGAGGATCATCCTAGGATGCCCTCGTACTGCCAAAATTTTAAATATGCAAAAAGAACTTGATATTCCAAGCATCAGAGATCGTGTTACTGAAAGAAATATCCTAATTGGGGTTAATATGCTCAGGCAAGCCCATTCAAACCCCTGCACAGAAGCCCTCCAAACTTTCCTCAGCACTGGTGAACACTCCTCCAGATGGATCGAAAAAACTGGAACCGACCTCCGCATGAATCAGATACATGATCTATGTCAAGTAAGGCAACAGCGGCACTTCTCCGCTCCATGGAATATTACCCCATTCCAAACTACCATTCCTCCATTTCCCCCCAAACTACTTCTTAAATCACAACCAAAACTTCGCCTTGAAGCCAAACATGATGCCTTAAGCTGTATTGATAACTTAGTCACACAGCACACACTCTCGCAAATTATTTACGTTGATGGTTCTGTTCACCAATCCACTGGTGCAGCTGGTAGTGCTGCTGTTGTCGTACAGAGTGATGGCTCTCTTAAAGAAATTGGAGCACGCATCAATAATTGGGCCTCTACCCTTCAGACAGAACTGTTTGCCATACTCCTTGCACTGAAATGCATCTATGTATCTAAGATTGACAGTTTAATTGTAACTGATTCTCTGTCATCCATAAATGCTCTCAACTCATTAAGCATAAATTGTGGCATGCTTGTGTCAGAAGCCAGACACAGGTATGGTAAGATTGTGGACAGTGGAGTCAGAGTGCACATGCTGTGGATTCCATCTCACATTGGTCTTCAGATGCATGATAGAACTGATAAATTGGCTAAGCTGTATGCTTTCAAAGAGGGAGTAGATTACAATCTTGGCTTGTCAGGTAGTAGTTTGAGAACAATAATACGAAAAGAACTTCAACTGAATTTTATTGACTTAAGACTCAGGGAGATTGACACCAGTGAGTCCATCTATCATCATTCTATCATGCAGGAGGAGCCACATGTCTATGGTGCATCCAACAAAATAAGCAGACTCTTGGATGTCACTACCGCCCGGCTCCGGCTGGGTTACAAGTATCTTTGGCAGGTTAAATCACCACCACCAGATGTAGACCAAACGAAATGTAAACTTTGCCAGATGGACTATTGTCACACCCTGCGTCATTATGTACTGGAGTGCGATAAAATTAATGAATTTAGAAACAACTCACTCAGAAATGTTCAAGAAATGGCAAAGTATTTTATCCACAGTGGTATATTACAGACCATTCTGGAGAAATACCCTGACTTTGCTAGCTGTAAATAAAGCATTACCATGTGTGTGTGTGTGTGTGTGTGTGTGTGTGTGTGTGTGTGTGTGTGTGTGTGTGTGTGTGTGTGTGTGTGTGTGTGTGTGTGTGTGTGTGTGTGTGTGTGTGTACTCACCTATTTGTACTCACCTATTTGTGGTTGCAGGGGTCGAGTCACAGCTCCTGGCCCCGCCTCTTCGCTGATTGCTACTAGGTCCTCTCTCTCCCTGCCCCATGAGCTCTATCATACCTCGCCTTAAAACTATGTATGGTTCCCGCCTCCACTACGTCACTTTCTAGGCTATTCCACGGCCTGACTACTCTATGACTGAAGAAATACTTCCTAACATCCCTTTGATTCATCTGAGTCTTCAACTTCCAATTGTGACCTCTTGTGTCTGTGTCCCATCTCTGGAACATCCCGTCTTTGTCCACCTTGTCTATTCCGCGCAGTATTTTATATGTCGTTATCATGTCTCCCCTGACCCTCCTGTCCTCCAGTGTCGTCAGGCCGATTTCCCTCAACCTTTCTTCGTAGGACAATCCCCGTAGCTCTGGGACTAGTCTTGTTGCAAACCTTTGCACTTTCTCTAATTTCTTGACGTGCTTGACTAGGTGTGGATTCCAAACTGGTGCTGCATACTCCAGTATGGGCCTGACGTAAATGGTATACAGAGTCTTAAACGAATCCTTACTGAGGTATCGGAACGCTATCCGTAGGTTTGCCAGGCGCCCGTATGCTGCAGCAGTTATCTGATTGATGTGCGCCTCAGGAGATATGCTCGGTGTTATACTCACCCCCAGATCTTTTTCCTTGAGTGAGGTTTGCAGTCTTTGGCCATCTAAACTATATTGTGTCTGCGGTCTTCTTTGCCCTTCCCCAATCTTCATGACTTTGCATTTGGCAGGGTTAAATTCAAGGAGCCAGTTGCTGGACCAGGCTTGTAGCCTGTCCAGGTCTCTTTGTAGTCCTGCCTGATCCTCATCCGATTTGATTCTTCTCATTAACTTCACATCATCTGCAAACAAGGACACTTCTGAGTCTATCCCTTCCGTTATGTCGTTCACATATACCAAGAACAGCACAGGTCCTAGGACTGACCCCTGTGGAACCCCGCTTGTCACAGGCGCCCACTCTGACACCTCGTCGCGTACCATGACTCGTTGTTGCCTCCCTGTCAGGTATTCTCTGATCCATTGCAGTGCCTTTCCTGTTATGTGTGCCTGATCCTCTAGCTTTTGCAGTAACCTCTTGTGAGGAACTGTGTCGAAGGCCTTCTTGCAGTCCAAAAATATGCAGTCGATCCACCCCTCTCTCTCTTGTCTTACTTCTGTCACCTTGTCATAAAACTCTAGTAGGTTTGTGACACAGGATTTTCCTTCCCTGAAACCGTGCTGGTTGTCAATTATACACTTGTTTCTTTCCAGGTGCCCCACCACTCTCCTCCTGATGATCTTCTCCATGACCTTGCATACTATACACGTTAGTGATACAGGTCTGTAGTTTAGTGCCTCATGTCTGTCTCCCTTTTTAAAAATTGGGACTACATTTGCCATTTTCCATACCTCAGGGAGTTGCCCAGTTTCAAATGATGTGTTGAAGATCTTTGTTAATGGCTCACACAATATCTCTGCTCCCTCTTTAAGGACCCATGGAGAGATGTTGTCTGGTCCCACCGCCTTTGAGGTGTCAAGTTCGCATAGCAGCTTCTTCACCTCCTCCTTGGTTATATGTACCTCATCCAGCACTTGCTGGTGTGCCCCCCTGTTCTGATTTCCTGGAGTCCTACTGGTTTCCACTGTAAATACCTCTTTAAATCTTGTGTTGAGCTCCTGACATACCTCTCGGTCGTTTCTTGTGAATTCCCCATCACCCTTCCTCAGTCTGATTACCTGGTCCTTGACTGTTGTTTTCCTCCTGATGTGGCTGTACAACAGCTTCGGGTCAGTCTTTACTTTTGATGCTATGTCATTTTCATATTGTCTCTGAGCCTCCCTTCTTATCTGTGCATATTCGTTTCTGGCTCTTCGGCTGATTTCTTTATTTTCCTGAGTTCTCTGTCTTCTGTACCTTTTCCATTCTCTAGTACACCTAGTTTTTGCCTCCCTACACCTTTGGGTGAACCAAGGACTCGTTCTGTTCTTCCCATTATTTCTGTTTCCCTTGGGAACAAACCTCTCCTCTGCCTCCTTGCATTTTGTTGCTACATAGTCCATCATTTCTTGTACTGGTTTTCCTGTCAGTTCCCTCTCCCACTGAATGTCTTGAAGGAAGTTCCTCATGCCTGAGTAGTTCCCCCTTTTGTAGTTTGGTTTTTCCCAGCCTATTCCTGCTACTCTCTCCACTTGGAGCTCAACTATGTAGTCGAAGCACAGAACCACATGATCACTAGCTCCCAGGGGCCTTTCATACATGATACCCTCGATGTCCGAACTACTCATGGTGAATACAAGGTCCAGCCTTGCTGGTTCATCCTCTCCTCTCTCTCTGGTAGTGTCTCTAACATGTTGATGCATGAGGTTTTCCAGTACCACATCCATCATCTTGGCTCTCCATGTTTCGGGACCCCCATGGGGCTCCAGGTTTTCCCAGTCAATCTCCTTGTGATTGAAATCACCCATAACTAGTAACTTTGCTCCCCCCATGTGTGCTCTCCTGGCCACCTCGGCTAGTGTGTCGATCATTGCTCTGTTGCTCTCATCGTATTCTTCTCTTGGCCTCCTGCAGTTCTGTGGTGGGTTGTACATTACTGCAATTATCACCTTATGTCCCTCAGACTGGATTGTTCCTACTAAGTAGTCCCTTTCGCCCGTGCCATCCATTCCTTCCATTTTCTCAAAACCCCACTGGTTTTTAATGAGCAGTGCAACTCCTCCTCCCCCTCTCCTCCCTCTGTCTTTCCTGAGGATTTGATATCCGGATGGAAAGATTGAATCTGTTATTATTCTGGTGAGTTTTGTTTCTGTGAGTGCTATTATGTCTGGGGATGTCTCTTTGATTCTTTCGTGCCACTCCTCATACTTGTTTGTTATTCCATCTGCATTTGTATACCACACCTTCAACTTCTTTTCTAAGACTGTGGTCTGGGAGGTATATTGGGGTTGGGGAAGTGGGAGACCTGGTAAGGAACTATGGGTTGTTGCTGTGGGGGTGGAGTTTGTAATGTAGTGGGTGGGGGCATTGGATGTGGCATGGGTGTTTTGATTTAGAGTGTTTGGTTGCACTGGGGTTGACCTGGTTGGGAGGCTTCTATAGGAAGTTGTGAGGGAGGCTGTATTTGATCTTCTTCCTGGGTCTGGGATCTCCTGTCTGTCTTCTCCATCCCCTCTCTTTCCTCCTTTCGCCTTTGTACCATCTCTCTCAGTTTCTGCCTTTCTTCTTGTGTTCTGTCGCGGTCGAGATACACCTTCCTGTATGCCGGCATGTCCCTTAATCGTGCTTTCTCCTGCAGGATCCTGGTCCGAGTCGCTTCTGCCTTGAAGGTCACTTTCACTGGCCGGGTTCTTTTTTTTACAAACCCCCCTATTCTCCGAAAATTTTCCAGCTGGGTCATGTCGTCTTCTCCTATTGCTTTCATGATGCTTTCAATTGCTTTTTTTTCCCCTTGTTTTCTTGCTTCATATGTTTCCCCTTCAACTTCCTGGAGCCCATACACAAAGACTGACCTCACCCTTTCATTCTCCCACTGCATATCCCTGTGTATCCCCTCATTTAATTTGGTTTCCTCCACTGCAGCTTTCCTTTCTTCAGTTTCACTGGCTAATGTACTTGGGCTCAGTGGCCTGTCATTTTCCCTTCTCGGCTTCCCTTGGGCTCTGTTGTTGTCTGTTAGGGCCTTCACATAAAGCTTAGCTCTTTCATTTACTACAGTCTCCTCTGATAGAGCTTCTCCATGTAGTTGTGCCCCTCTTTCCCTACATTCCCCTTATTTGTGGCTGAGGTAGCAGTCTCTGTTGTCAATCCCAAAATGTTCTTTAGTTCTTTAGTTCTTCAGTTACTCTTCTAAACTCTGTATCCTAGCCTCTGCTGCTTTGACATGCACCTCCCACTTCCTGCTTTCCATATCTATCCTCTCTTCCATTCTCATGCTAAGTTCTTCTAGTTTCTTTTCCCATTCATGATCCCTTTTTATGAGCTCTGCTGCCCAATCTTCCTTTGCAGTTTCCTCCTCCTGTCCCTTGGTTTTTCTTGTTGCTCTCTGGCAACCCATTTTTGTTTTATCCTGATTGCCTCAGAGTGGGAAACCTATGTAGTTCTGTATGTTAGGTTAGTAGTGTGTATGTCAGAGTGTGGGGGGGGGGAGGTAGTGGAGGAACTGTGGCTATTTGGGAGAGGAGTGGGGAGGGGTGGGGAGGGGGAGGGTGATCGGGGGAGGGGAGGGTGAACGAGGGAGGGGAGGGATCAGGGGAAGAAGTGAGATGTCGGTGGTGAGGGGGGGAGGGAGTGTATGTGTGAGTCTGGATGTGTGTGTGTGTGTGTGTGTGTGTGTGTGTGTGTGTGTGTGTGTGTGTGTGTGTGTGTGTGTGTGTGTGTGTGTAATTTTGTGTGGAATTATGTGTGGGTTTATTATGTACTGAAAGGTAGGTGGCTTGTGCGTTGTAATGTAGAGTCTCAGTGGTCCTTTGCTGCCCACAACTTCTTGTGACCTGACTCCCAACCTCCTGGGGCTTGACCGGCACGTACTTACAGTGTGTGTGTGTGTGTGTGTGTGTGTGTGTGTGTGTGTGTGTGTGTGTGTGTGTGTGTGTGTGTGTGTGTGTGTGTGTGTGTGTGTGTGTGTGTGTGTGTGTGTGTGTGTGTGTGTGTGTGTGTGTGTGTGTGTGTGTGTGTGTGTGTGTGTGTGTGTGTGTGTGTGTGTGTGTGTGTGTACTCACCTAGTTGTACTCACCTAGTTGAGGTTGCGGGGGTCGAGTCCGAGCTCCTGGCCCCGCCTCTTCACTGATCGCTACTAGGTCACTCTCCCTGAGCCGTGAGCTTTATCATACCTCTGCTTAAAGCTATGTATGGATCCTGCCTCCACTACATCGCTTCCCAAACTATTCCACTTACTGACTACTCTGTGGCTGAAGAAATACTTCCTAACATCCCTGTGATTCATCTGTGTCTTCAGCTTCCAACTGTGTCCCCTTGTTACTGTGTCCAATCTCTGGAACATCCTGTCTTTGTCCACCTTGTCAATTCCTCTCAGTATTTTGTATGTCGTTATCATGTCCCCCCTATCTCTCCTGTCCTCCAGTGTCGTCAGGTTGATTTCCCTTAACCTCTCCTCGTAGGACATATCTCTTAGCTCTGGGACTAGTCTTGTTGCAAACCTTTGCACTTTCTCTAGTTTCTTTACGTGCTTGGCTAGGTGTGGGTTCCAAACTGGTGCCGCATACTCCAATATGGGCCTAACGTACACGGTGTACAGGGTCCTGAACGATTCCTTATTAAGATGTCGGAATGCTGTTCTGAGGTTTGGTCCAGATCCCTTTGTAGTTCTGCCTGGTCTTCGATCGAGTGAATTCTTCTCATCAACTTCACGTCATCTGCAAACAGGGACACCTCAGAGTCTATTCCTTCCGTCATGTCGTTCACAAATACCAGAAACAGCACTGGTCCTAGGACTGACCCCTGTGGGACCCCGCTGGTCACAGGTGCCCACTCTGACACCTCGCCACGTACCATGACTCGCTGCTGTCTTCCTGACAAGTATTCCCTGATCCATTGTAGTGCCTTCCCTGTTATCCCTGCTTGGTCCTCCAGTCCTTCCTTAGCCTGATTACCTGGTCCTTGACTGTTGTTTTCCTCTGTGTGTGTGCGCACGCGTGTGTATGTGTGTGTGCGTGTGTGTGTGCTTGTGAGTGCGTGTGTATGTGTATGAGTGTGTGTGTGTGTGTATGTACTCACCTATTTGTGGTTGCAGGGGTCGAGTCTTAGCTCCTGGCCCCGTGTGTGTGTGTGTGTGTGTATGAGTGTGTGTGCATGTGTGTGTATGAGTTTGTGTATGCGTGTATGCGTGTATGCGTGTGTGTGTGTGTGTGTGTGTGTGTGTGTGTGTGTGTGTGTGTGTGTGACACTCAACAATCAATATTTGCACCAATAACTCATTACAGTTGTGACCGGGTGTGGAAGTGTGAATTGCTCATTACACTATAATTTGTTCATGATTGTAGCCATGTATAAACGTAAGTAACCATTCTTACAGAATTCATTACCTTTGTAACTTGTGAGCTCATTACCGTGTACCTAGTTCAGCTATCAAAACTCTGGGGCCCAGTCCCTGGACCCATTACATACCTCTGTAATCTGTAAATACCTTTGTAACTTGTCATGATTGTGACTAGACCTACCTGGAGTTCATTACCTTTGTAAATTGTGAGTTCATTACCTTTGTAAATTGTGAATTCATTACCTCTGTAACTTGCTCAGCTATCAAAACTTTGAGGCCCAGTCCCTGGACCAATTATGTACCTCTGTAATCTTTTGACTACCGCCCACAGGATGGGTATGGGGTGCATAATAAACATATTAAACTAAACTAAGGAAGGCAATAATACATAGTTCATATAGTCATTAGATGAGTTATAGTGAGTACAAAAGTGAATATTCTATCAGGTAATGCTACATGGTTTTGATAAGTTTAATTCAAATTTATTCTCTATATGGGGTGGGGTTTACAGGTTTTGGGTATTGTGTGGTTTACATGTTATAAAATACTAATTACAGAGGGGGGCCACTAGGACACCTAGCATGGCTAGGCATTTCGAGCAGACTTAGATTAATTCTTAACATTAAATCCTTACAGATTATGGTATTAAGGCTAAGTGACTACATCATAATTTGTGAGTTTAGCAATGTGAATGCTTTTGTTTTGGCACAATACAAAGTGTCTATATTGGAGTATCATAGGCAAACTTATGACTAGTTAGGATTTATTATTTTAAGATTAAGATTAGTATTTCTGGGTTTATAGTCAGTGGGTGAGTGAGTGTAATTGTGAACCACCAGGTGGTTATCATGTAGTTAGTTGTCGGGGTGGATCAGGGAGATAAGATGTTTTCTAACTGTAGTTTTGAAAGTGATGAATGTGTCTGCAGTTCTAGAGTTTTCAGGTAGGGTGTTCCAGATTTTAGGTCCTTTGAAATACATTGAATTTTTGTAAAGGTTTAGTCGAACACGGGGAATGTCATAGAGATGTTTGTGTCTGGTGTTATGCCTGTGGATCCTGTCACAACTATCAAGAAAGCATTTTAGGTCAAGGTTAATATTGGAATTTAAGGTCCTGTAGATATAGATTGCACAGTAGTAAGTGTGGATGTTCTGAACAGGGAGTAAGTTTAGATCTATGAAGAGTGGGGGGGGGGGGTGTTGCCAGGGATGGGATTTAGTGATTATTCTTACTGCGGCTTTTTGTTGGGTTATTATTGGCTTTAGGTGTGTTGCTGCAGTTGAACCCCAAGCACAGATAGCATAGGTGAGGTATGGATATATAAGTGAATGGTATAGTGTGAGAAGGGCAGTTTGCGGCACGTAGTATCGTATCTTGGAGAGGATCCCCACCGTTTTGGATACTTTTTTTGTTATGTGTTGGATATGGGTGCTGAAATTTAGGTTGTTGTCGAGGTATAGGCCAAGGAATTTGCCCTCATTATGTCTGGCAATTAGAGTGTTGTCGATCTTAATGTTAAGTTGCGCAACACCTGCTCTGCTACCAAACATAATATAGTAGGTTTTGCCAGTGTTAAGTGTAAGTTTATTGGCTGTCATCCAAGTCGATATTTTGAGCAGCTCCTCGTTAACAATGGTGTTGAGGGTGGCAAGATTAGGGTGGGAGATGACATAAGTCGTGTCGTCAGCAAAGAGAATGGGTTTCAGGTGTTGGGATATGTTTGGAAGATCATTGATGTAAATGAGGAAGAGCAGGGGTCCAAGGACACTTCCCTGCGGAACTCCAGTATCAAGTGGCCGTATTGATGAGGCTGTGTCTTTAATGGTGACATACTGATACCTATTAGAAAGGTAGGATTTAAAATATGCAAGCGCATGGCCTCTTATACCATAGTGGTCAAGTTTGTGGAGTAGGATGCCGTGGTCTACTGTGTCAAACGCTTTTCTTAGGTCAATAAAAATTCCTAGTGGATATTCCTTATTTTCCAATGCTGTGTAAAGCAGATCTAGCATTTTTATAATTGCATCATTAGTGCTTTTATTTTTCCTGAATCCAAATTGGCAGGGGTTGAGTATGTTTTGTGACGTTATAAATGAATATAGTCTCCTGTGCACGAGTTTCTCAAAGATTTTGGATAGCAATGGTAAGTTTGATATTGGCCTATAGTTGTTTACGTCTGTAGGGTCACCACCTTTATGTATTGGTGTAACCCTTGCTGTCTTGAGTAGTGTCGGGAAAGTGCTAGTTTCTAGTGACTTGTTAAAAAGTAATATTTATTTATTTAATTTAATAATTTGAACCATACTTGTATATAATGGTGGGAGGAGACAGAAAATACATTTTTAAGAGCAGCATTTATTTACTTGTATTTATTTATAGCATACATACAGAGGTACAAGGCTAAGAGCAGCATGCCAAAGCCACTTATATGCATAGCATTACGGGCTGGCTTAAAATTAACTTAAGATTAACTAAGCAATCAGTGATAAAACATTATTGTAAACAGATAACTATAAAGCACAAATGAGTATTACAAAGACAGGTCATATGGTTGCATGCATTGCTGTACATTCAGTAGAATGGAGTATTCTGTTAGGTAGTGTATTTAAAAAATAACAAAGTTAGATTGGGTCTTAGGTTTAACATTTATGTGATATAATTGTGAGAAACATTTAAGATATACAATTTATAAGGTTCAGTTATTCAGTATTTATTTGGTTTTGGGTGAGTAAGTGATCTTTGAGAAGAGACTTGAATTTATAAACAGGTAGTGTTTCTTTTATATTTACAGGTAATGAATTCCAGATTTTAGGGCCTTTTATGTGCATTGAGTTTTTGCATAGCGTGAGATGGACACGAGGAACATCAAAGAGTGATCTGTGCCTTGTGTTATGGTCATGTGTTCTGTTGAGGTTGGCAAGGAGATGTTTGAGGGGAGGGTTAATATCAGAGTTAAGTGTTCTATGTATGTAATAGGTGCAGTAATAAGTATGGATGTTTTGTATGGTGAGTAGGTTTAGTGTTTTGAATATTGGTGGAGTGTGCTGCCTGTAGTGAGAATTTGTTATCATTCTAACTGCAGCCTTTTGTTGGGTAATTAGTGGTCTGAGATGGTTAATTGTTGTTGAGCCCCATGCACAAATTCCATAGGTGAGATAGGGGTAAATAAGAGAGTGATATAGGGCCAGGAGGGCTGACTGTGGAACATAGTACCGTATCTTCGATAGTATGCCTACAGTCTTGGAAATTTTCTTAGAAATTTGTTGTATATGTGTATGAAATTTGAGTCTATTATCAAGGTGGATTCCTAAGAATTTTCCCTCTGTTAGCTTTGTGATAGGTGATCCGTTTATCATTATGTTAAGAGGGACATCTGTAGCTCTGTTACCAAACTGAATGAAGTAGGTTTTGTCAATGTTTAGTGTAAGTTTGTTAGTCCTCATCCAGGTAGATATTTTCTGTAATTCGGTATTTACAGTATTGGCTAGCGTGACTGGGCTCGGGTGAGAGAAGACGTATGTAGTGTCATCTGCAAATAGTGTGGGTTTGAGTAATTGCGAAGCATTTGGTAGGTCATTTATGTATAGGAGAAAGAGAAGAGGGCCAAGGACACTTCCCTGTGGGACACCAACTGTAATTGGTTGTGCAGAAGAGTTTGCCCCATTTGCGTACACATATTGGCTTCTGTTGCTGAGGTATGACTTGAGGTAGTTGAGGGAGTGCCCTCTTATACCATAGTGTGACAATTTTACGTGGAGCAAGTCATGGTCAACTGTATCAAAAGCTTTACGTAAGTCAATGAAGATCCCCAGTGGGACTTCTTTTTTCTCTATTGCAGTGTATATATGTTCTAGCATGTGTATAATAGCATCATTAGTATTTTTATTAGGCCTGAATCCAAATTGGCAGGGGTTGAGTATGTTTTGGGAGATGAGGTAGGAGTAGATTCGTTTATGAATTAATTTTTCGAAGATTTTTGAGAGAGGGTGTAAGTTGGATATTGGCCTATAGTTATTCAACTCTGTTTGGTCTCCTCCTTTATGGATCGGGGTGACCCTTGCTATTTTGAGAACTGTAGGGAAGGTGGAGGATTCAATGGATTTGTTAAAGAGTGTTGCAATGATTGGTGATAGCACTTGTGACACTTTTTTGTATATAAAGGGTGGTAAGGTATTTAAATCTCCTGCCTTGTTTTTTAGTGCGTTGATAATAAGGGAGACTTCGTATGGGTTAGTCGGAGCTAGGAACAGTGTGTTCGGGTAGTTGCCAGTGAGGTAGTCATTTGGTGGGGTATCTGAGCTTGGGATTTTATTGGCAAGGTTTTGTCCTATAGTGGAGAAGAAATCATTGAGTCTGTTTGCTGTTTCTGTTGGTGGGAGTTGGGGTTCATCTGATTTTGCTAATTTTATTTCGCTATTTCGTGATATCTTTTTTGTTCCCAGAATTTCTGATAGGGTTTTCCAGGTCTTTTTTATATCACCTCGTAAGTTGGATAATCTGTTCTCATAATACAATTTTTTTGCCCTTCTTATCAGGCTGGTTAGGATTGACGAGTAACGTTTTGTTTGGTCTCTGGTTATGTGACCCATTCTGTACTGTTTTTCATATCGGTGTTTTGTATTTATGGATTTGAGAATGCTGGGTGTTAGCCAGGGACTGTTCAGTCTCTTAGCTGTCATCTGTTTAGTTTTTTTAGGGCAGTGCTTGTTATAGAGGTATTGGGTCTTTTTTAGAAAATTATTAATACATTCGTCAATATCTGTATAGATTTCTAGCTCAGTGTGCCAGTCAATGTTTGTTACTGCTGTTGTGAAGTTATTAATGGCTGCCTCATTGTGAAGTCTGAAGGTGACTTTAGTAGTGTCTTGGGGTATTTTACCAAGAGTTGTTATGAGGAAAGTAGGGTAGTGGTCTGTGGTATTATCTGTAATTATGCCTGATTTTAAAGGGGATATGGTGTTGGTCCAGATGTGGTCAAGTAGGGAAACACTAGTCTCTGTAACTCTTGTAGGTTTTGTTACTGTTGGTAGCAACATGCAGTTACTCATTGTGTTTGTGAATTCAGTAACGTGTGGGTCCTGGTCTTGCAGGAGATTTATATTGAAGTCACCTGAGAGTAGTAAGTGATCTTTGTTCATGCGTGCATCAGTTATCATACTTCCTAGGTTTTGACTAAATTGGCTAATGTTTGACTGTGGAACTCTGTAGATGTTTATCAATGTGAGAGGTTTTTGTAGGTATTTGGATTTGAATTTAGCTATTATATATTCCCCATGTTCATCCCTTGTGCAAGTATTAGTGATACATTCTAGTTGGTCTGAGTAGTATATAGCTGTGCCACCCCCTTGTTGGTCTGGCCTACAGTTGTGTATGGCTGTGTAACCAGGAATGGCATAGACATCTGTAGTATCAGGCTTTAGCCAGGTTTCAGTTAGTGTAATGATGGACATATTGGCATGCAAGGAATTTAGTAATGCTATGAGGTCATCGTAATGCTTGCTTAAAGATCTGATATTGTAGTTAAAGATAGTTATGTTGTTGTTGGCATTTAAGTCTGAGAAGTGCCTTTGATTGTTCTGCAGTGTAGTAATTACAGTAACCCTAACGTTGGCTGGTGGAAACTTTATTTTCTCCAACATGGCGCTGAATAGCAGAAGCCGAATCAATACTGTCTGCATTGAGATGATCCGTGGGGCTGTTACGGGATCCACCATGGACATATTGCTACCAGTGATCATTCGCGATACCTATGGTATAGCAAATGAGGAGGTAAGTGGTGTCGCACTTAATGGAACGACGAGAATCTTCGTTAAATTGACGTCTGCACGAGTCTACAAGGCGGTGGTCGACAAGTATCAGGAGACCACCATACCGGTTAATACAGCTGTGTCGGTGCGACTCCATGATGTATCTCGACACTGCATTTGGATTAAAATCAGGAATGTGCCTTTTGAGGCGACTGATTTTGATAGCAGTGAACTGTGTAATTATGGGACTGTTCACGTAGCCACAGCAGGGAGATGGGCAACTGGACCGTATGCAGGTATGCTGGAAGGTACATATACTGTTAAAATGACTATGACACCCTATTCCGTCATATGTTGTGTTGAAGGAATTTCGGACTCATGTCTATGCAACGTATGCAGGGCAATGATGTACGTGTCAGCTATGTGGGTCATATGACCACATCGTGGCGCAGTGTGGGAAGCAAAGTGGGTACCCGGCACAACAGCAATGGCAACGGCAGCCAGTGAGCAAGGTAGGCGACGAGCGAGAACAGCCTCTTGCTATGCCGCCCCAACAACGTTTGTCATGGAGTGAGGAGGTGGAGAAAGCAAAGGAACTCGAATCTCCAGTTGTAACGCTACAAAAAGAATCTCAGTCTTTGGACATACATCAGGGTTTCAAGGAGACACTACCTGATATGGGTGAAGAAGTGGCAGCGTCTTTGGTAAAGGCGTTGGATGTCTTGTTAGAGGAATCGGTCATAGATCATGTGGGAGACCCAGGCTTAGTTCTGGGGACGGCTGAGAATGATGGTATGGCAGGAGATAACGGTTTGTCGACGAGAGAGACTAATGGACTGAAGGTTCATGCAGTAGAGGTGGAGGTGCATCAGGAAGGTGCTTCAGATGTCCAAATGCAGGTGGAGGGCGGGACACGAAAGAGGACTGCAGCATCATCGGATTCTGATGATGTGCTCACTCCTGCCCAACGCCCTGGGAAAAAGTCTTGGGTGGAGGTACAGCAGAGAGGGAACGGTGAACCCAAGGATCAAGGGATTGCAAAGGTGATTCCCAACAAAGGGGGGAGGGACAGAGGTGTTGCAAAACGAACTGGGGTAAAGTCAATGCCGGGGACAAAAGGAAAACCCATTTGTTGAATTCAAGTGTTTTACTATAAATATTAACGGGTTGAGAGCTGAGAGGAAGTGGTTTAATGAGTATTTGGTGCGACTTGGTGTGGATGTGGTATTCTTACAAGAACATAATTTTAGGCCTGGTTATGAGTTGGATGTGAGTGGTTATAATGTGTACATGGAACATGCGACACGGTTGAAAGGTGGGGCTGCCATTTTGGTAAAGGAAACTAGCCCATTTATAGTAAGGCGTAGTGAAGCGGGGGGGGGGGGGGGGGAGGGTGATTAGATTGGATGGAACCTGGGGTAGGGTTCTCATTAGTTTAGTATGTGTATATGGCCCGGCTGAGAGTGATGTGAATATTAAAACTAAATTTGTTCAGGACGTACTGGTCTATTTTTTTACGTGGTTTACCGAATGTTGCAATAATAGGCGGAGATTGGAATTGCGTGATACATCGTAAAGATGTGGAGCATAGAGGTGCGGGGTGTTGTTTGGGTATATTGGGGGATTTATTGACCGGGGTGGGGTTAAAGGATGTGTGGGGGGGGATGGTAGAGCAAACCTTCATTAAACGAGATTATGCGGCGAGGTTGGACCGAATATACGTGCCTTGTGCGGTTACTGTGCGGTGGGTGACTGTGATAGATGTGGTTTTTTCGGATCATAGAGGCGTTGTAATAGATGTGGATATTGAGGGTGTGCCTCAGAGGGGTCCATCATTTTGGAAATTAAATGTAAAGTTATTAAAAGGAGAAGATAGTCTTTTGGACACATGTGGGATCGTTTAGTGGTTGAAGCACCTAGGGATGTTGCCTTGGTTAATTGGTGGGAAACGATAGCCAAAAAACGTATTAAGGAATATTAAATTAATCGAGGGACGAGATTTAATCAGTTACAATACGGTTTTCAAAAATATTTAGAGGGGCAGTTGCGCGAATGCTGTGCAGAAGTTAATGCTAATTATCCTGTTATTGAAATTAAAAGTTTGAAGGAAAATATAAGAAATTTACAAAATGAGAGGTTTGATGGGGAAAGGCTTAAGGGCGGGATTGAGGTGGTTTTGTGGGGAGATCGGCCATCGGCGTATGTGTTACGGAGTCAACACACACGTCGCAAGGCAATGGAGTTAATGGGGTTGAATGTTCAGGTAGGTATGTAAAAGTATAAAGTGGATCAGGTGTTGACGATGACTGAGGGTATGAGTGGGTATATTGATGCTTGGGTTAAGTTGAAAATGCAAAGTGTGGGAATAAGTGAAATAGCATTACAGTCAATTGGAAGGTTTGTGCAGTGTGAGTTGACAGAGCATGATCGATTGGTTTTGAGAGGGCTGATAACGGAGTGTGAGACATGGGAAGCTTTATCTGGGGTGCAATTAGGTAAGGCACCAGGAATTGATGGGTTGCCCAGCAACTTTTATCTTCAAAATTGCGGAGTTTTAAAAGAGTTTTTGGTAAGATTATTCAATATACTTAAGAGGGATCGGGTCTTAGGGGCACAGCAAATGATGGCTGTGGTCGTTCTAGTACCTAAAGGCGAGCCATTAATAGTCAAAGATTATCATGCTATTTCGTTGTGTGGTGATTATAAGAGTTTTGCAAGGATCTTAGCTAACAGAATAAAAAAGGTCCTGGGTAAAGTGATTGATAAGGGACAATATGGGGTGCCGGGAAGGTCTACGTATGACGGGCACAGTTTGATTAGAAGTTTTATTGAAGAAAGAGTAAAACTGGGAGGGGGGGGGTGTTGGCTATAGATTGGGAGGCGGCATATGATAGTGTAGAACGGGAAGCGTTATGGAAGATTATGAGATGGCAGGGGTTTGGAGAGGAAATTATATCATGGGCCAAATTAATGTATCAAGATGCATCCTTGCGAGTGCAGGTAAATGGGAGGTTAGGAGAACAAATTCATATGAGAACGGGTCTGCGTCAAGGTTGTCCCCTTTCACAAATATTTTTTGCGTGTTTTCAGGATCCCTTTCATAGAGGAATTAGGGTCTTATTAGCAGCAAATGGGGTAGGTAACGAAAGAGGTGGGGGGGCTGGCATTGTTGGATATGTTGATGACACAACGATTTTAGTGAGTGGTAACAGGGATTTGCCTCGGGTGGAAACGTTAGTGAACGTTTTTGAAAAGGCTTCTGGTATGTCAATTACTAAGGAGAAAATGAAGTGTATATAGATCTTGGGGGATGGGTTACGTGAGGAATGTGAAGTAGTTGAAAGGTGGAAACAGGTGGACCAATTACTGATATGTGGGATCGTTTATGTAAGTGATATCAAGTTAGCACAACAAATAAATTCAGTGCGTATTGTAGATGGTGTTCTGAAGTGCATCAGTGGTTTACGAGCTGCACACTTAACTTTGCATCAAAGAGTGATTATAACGAATGTGCTATTATATAGTAAACTATGGCATGTTGCAGTAATATATCCGATACTTCGTTGTGAGTTACAAAGGTTACATTATAATTATTATAATCGAGGGGGAAGCGCTAAACCCGGAGGATTATACAGCGCCTGGGGGGGGGATGTGGAAGGCATTCAGGCTTAATTCGGGGAACTGGAGCTCAGATCCAATTCCCTAAATTAAGAGCCCCTCACCAACATCAAGGAACCTTCCTTGAGGGGTACAAAGGTTACAAAACTGCGTTTTTAGATTCATTTGGGGTACTGGAAGTGAATGGTTAAGTAGAGCGGTTGTCACACTCCCGGTTGGCCGAGGAGGGCTGGGTCTTATAGCTGTTGAAAAGAGGATTATGAGTGTGTATTTGAAACTTAGTTATAAGCGGGAGGGGGCGGCGAGGGAAGGCGGACTTCATAAGATTCGTCAGGATATGCAATGGTGGTGGGTGGGTAGGGAGTTCATAATAGGTGAGGCAATGTTACAGGTCATCATAAACATGAGAGATCCTTCACATATTAAATTGGGAAATCTAGATTGGGTGGATGGTAAGGCAGTGGTAGCGGCGGTAGAAGGGGTTTATCCAATGTATGATTGGCGTAATATTTGGGGGCGTTTGAACAAATTGCGTTCAAAACCTAAAGTACGAGAAGTTACGTATAGATTTTTACATGGGATCTTACCATCTGGAATGGTTTTATTCCATAAGAGAATAAGGGAGGTGGGATATGCAAGGCTTGTGGCGGATTGGAGACTATTTTCCATGTGGTGCATTCTTGCGAATGTATTGAACTAATAAGGGTTTGGTTGGGTAAGGTTATAAGGTTAGTGGGAGGGGGGGGGAGTTTGCAGGTGTTGAGGGTTTTAAGTTTAGACATAGGTGGGGTGAATCAGATGGTAGAGAATGCGGTAGGGTATATAATTACGGACTATATTTACATGTCTTGGGCTATGAGAGGAGCGAACGTGTGTGAAATAATTAATGCGTTAACAGCAACTTTTTATAGGACTAAGTGTAGGAATAAGGAGGTATATGGGGGGAGATGGGAGAGGGATTTAAGTGAGGGTTATAGGAATTTCACTTTATGGGATTTAAGGGAGTTGAAAGGCAGGTAAGGGGGATGAAATGGGCTGGTTTCCTAGAATGGGCAGTAGCGTGATGAGTTTGTTTTATGGAATGATATATGAGGTATATCAGGGGTGCAATTTAGCATTATTGCTCTGAGAGTTTCAGGTACAATACAGTTAGTTATCTTGGAATTGTCGACTTATAACTTTACATATATTTACTTTCATGTATATATCATTTGTGGAAAATACTGTATATATTTTCCGGAAATACGGTAATTTATAGATAAATAGATGGCCTATACTGTATTTAATAATATTTGTCATAGAAAACGGAAAGCCTGCATCTGGGCAGGAGACTCGCCATCTTGGTTTTGAATTTTGTACAAACGTTGGTGTAATGGGAAGAATTTTTCGTGCTCTAGAGGTTAAAATTGTGTTGACACCTCTCAAATAGGAGGCGAAATTGGTGGATGTGTATTCCTGCATAACTTGAGATATTAGATGACTGGACAAGACAGCTCCAGGAACCTCAGATAAGCTCTCTAGAATTGTGTGTAATTCTGGCCAGCATTATTTTCATAGATTTAGTTAGAGTGAGGTTTTCTGAGTATGATACACATTAATCTTCAGTCAAATTGGTGAGTGATATTAAGATATATTTTCCTTCTGTTATGTAATTGTGTATATATATAACCATTATTTTTAATATACAGTCCACAAATTTATATATTTACCAGTATTCCTGATGTATGTATATTTCATTTAATTAATAGGTCCAGAGCAACTTGTGGTTATGACAGTGGTAGGTATCGAAGGGGGACATTTTTTGCGACCTAGGTGTCCCAAATTCCTACTTGTCTATGTAACATTGATAAATAATAATTTTTATCATTTACTGTTATGTATATAATGATACATCCAGATCAATGCAATTTTCCACACTTAATTTGCCCGTTGGTCCTTTGAACCGGATGTAATTAGTGAAGTCATTAATTAGTTAATTACTTAATAATGATATGTGAAATGACAGAAGGAGGTGGATGTTAAGTTCACAAATTTACTTAACGTGTATTGGATTATAATTATTACAATATTAATTTGGATAAGTCAAGTGTGGCTAAAGATTATATTAATATGTATAAGTGTATGTGTAATTGATAAGCCAAGTGTAGCTAATTATATTAATGTGTAGGAAAGAGGGAAATTATTTCCCAGTAAAAGTAGGCCTTAGACAAGGATGTGTGATGTCACCATGGTTGTTTAATATATTTATAGATGGGGTTGTAAGAGAAGTAAATGCGAGTGTCTTGGCAAGAGGCGTGGAGTTAAAAGATAAAGAATCACACACAAAGTGGGAGTTGTCACAGCTGCTCTTTGCTGATGACACTGTGCTCTTGGGAGATTCTGAAGAGAAGTTGCAGAGATTGGTGGATGAATTTGGTAGGGTGTGCAAAAGAAGAAAATTAAAGGTGAATACAGGAAAGAGTAAGGTTATGAGGATAACAAAAAGATTAGGTGATGAAAGATTGAATATCAGATTGGAGGGAGAGAGTATGGAGGAGGTGAATGTATTCAGATATTTGGGAGTGGACGTGTCAGCGGATGGGTCTATGAAAGATGAGGTGAATCATAGAATTGATGAGGGGAAAAGGGTGAGTGGTGCACTTAGGAGTCTGTGGAGACAAAGAACTTTGTCCTTGGAGGCAAAGAGGGGAATGTATGAGAGTATAGTTTTACCAACGCTCTTATATGGGTGTGAAGCATGGGTGATGAATGTTGCAGCGAGGAGAAGGCTGGAGGCAGTGGAGATGTCATGTCTGAGGGCAATGTGTGGTGTGAATATAATGCAGAGAATTTGTAGTTTGGAAGTTAGGAGGAGGTGCGGGATTACCAAAACTGTTGTCCAGAGGGCTGAGGAAGGGTTGTTGAGGTGGTTCGGACATGTAGAGAGAATGGAGCGAAACAGAATGACTTCAAGAGTGTATCAGTCTGTAGTGGAAGGAAGGCGGGGTAGGGGTCGGCCTAGGAAAGGTTGGAGAGAGGGGGTAAAGGAGGTTTTGTGTGCGAGGGGCTTGGACTTCCAGCAGGCATGCGTGAGCGTGTTTGATAGGAGTGAATGGAGACAAATGGTTTTTAATACTTGACGTGCTGTTGGAGTGTGAGCAAAGTAACATTTATGAAGGGGTTCAGGGAAACCGGCAGGCCGGACTTGAGTCCTGGAGATGGGAAGTACAGTGCCTGCACTCTGAAGGAGGGGTGTTAATGTTGCAGTTTAAAAACTGTAGTGTAAAGCACCCTTCTGGCAAGACAGTGATGGAGTGAATGATGGTGAAAGTTTTTCTTTTTCGGGCCACCCTGCCTTGGTGGGAATCGGCCAGTGTGATAATAAAAAATAATAATAATATTAATTTTGCAAAACCAAGATGGCGAGTCTCCTACCCAGACGCAGGCTTTCCGTTTTCTATGACAAATATTAAATACAGTATAGGCCATCTATTTACCTATAAATTACCGTATTTTCGGAAAATATATACAGTATTTTCCACATCATTAATGATTTTTCTTATGAACATTTTCAATAATATTCAATACATAATGTTCTACGCATATTTATGATTTTGATACAATGTGTAAATGTCAAAAATGGCTTTTTATGTTTCAGTTTAATTACAATGTATTTTTTGTAAGCACAATTGAATTGGTGTCAATAGAAGCATGGTATGTTTTGATATATTAGGGTAGTGTTTTCCTTTTGTCTAGATGGTGGCAATACTATGTATGTAGTTAAGATTTTTTAGGAACCCTTGGAGTTGTAAGGAAGGATGAATTATTCGTGGTTGAGTCGATGTATTATTATAACTGACGTTGGAAGTGATTGTGTTAAATTTGACAGTATGCTTTATATTGATATTTATATGTATGTACCTGAGTGGTAATTGAAGTCTGATTTTTAGAGGTGAAGAATGGGTTTTCCTTTTTATTGTCCTTTTTTCTTTATGGTAATACAAGGTTGTATCATGTACACCAACGAATAAGGTTAGGGGTTTATGGTAAATTTTCGTGCTGATTAGACATTTATAATACAAATGGAATACTAGGTTTAGGTTAGGGTAAATTTATGATAATTGTGAAATGTTTCTTGATTCAAACGGCTCTTTATGCAAATTGGGTAGAATACTTCTACGTATGGCATTATTGAAAAATTTTGAGCAAAATCTATTTGTAGGTACGATGTGCAATGTACATGTGCACACCTGGGCGAGCAGCTGCGCGGACCGTGCAGTTCTAATGGACCTGTATGGTATCCCTTACTAGCTGCTTGTGTAAAACATTCGAAAGGATGATTCTTAATCGTCTTATGCACAAAATTAAGCAATTCTTGTCACCCCGGTTGCATGGCTTCATGCATGGAAGGAGTGTGCATCATTGCATTACCACCTTTCTCACTCTGCACACTGACAGCTCATACACTACCTTCCTTGACCTTAAATCCGCTTTTGATGTAGCCAACCGACATGTAATCATTAGTGAACTTGCCAGAATGGATGTTGGAGGATGGCTTCTCCGCTGGATTAAAGGTTACCTGTCCAACAGAAAGTCATCTGTGTTGTTCCAGGGACATAGAAGTGTAACTAAAGATTTTGAATTAGGAACCCCACAGGGAGGTGTGCTTAGTCCCACCCTTTTCAATATTTCTGATTAATGCCTTACTTAATGCCATGCCTAGCCAGCCCCATCCTGATGATATAATGCCCCGGATTCTCCAACACCCAAAACATTCTTAATCATGTACTAGCCTCGTGTCAGGACCTGGGGTTAATAATCTCAGGGGATAAAACAAAGATACTCAACAGACGTCCTCCTCGGCAGAGAGGCACAGTTCGTCAGATCCAGTTGCATGATGGGTCTCTTCTAGAATATGTAAGCAGATACAGGTATCTAGGCTTTGAGGTTCCACTACTTGGACCTGTTGTAACGAGACTTTGTCGCCAATACAAAGAAAGGCTGAGAGCACTTAGAGTTGTGGCAGGTTTTCACCCCAGGTATGGTGCTAATGTTAAAATTGTGAAAATGATGTATCTTGCTTATATTAGATCATTGGTTGATTATGCGGCGCCACTACTTGCACTCGTGTCTGACTGGAAGCTTGAAGGGCTGTAAAAATTGCAAAATGAAGCAATAAATATCATCCTAGGATGCCCTCGTACTGCCAAAACTTTAAATATGCGGAAAGAACTTAATATTCCAAGCATTAGAGATCGTTTCACTGAAAGAAATATCCTCATTGGGGTCAATATGCTTAGGCTAGCCCATTCAAACCCCTGCACAGAAGCCCTCCAAACTTTCCTCAGCACTGGTGAACATCCTTCCAGATGGATCGAAAAAACTGGAACCGACCTCCGCATGAACCAGCTACATGATCTATGTCAAGTTAGGCAACAGAGACATTTCCCTGCTCCATGGGATATTACCCCATTCCAAACTACCATTCCTCCATTTCCCCCCAAAACTCTTCTTAAATCACAACCAAAGCTTCGTCTTGAAGCCAAACATGATGCCTTAAGCTGTATTGATAACTTAGTCACACAGAACACTCTTTCACAAATTATTTACGTTGATGGTTCTGTTCACCAGTCCACTGGTGCAGCTGGTAGTGCTGCTGTTGTCATACAGAGTGATGGCTCTCATAAAGAAATTGGAGCACGCATCAATAACTGGGCCTCTACCCTTCAAACAGAACTGTTTGCCATACTCCTTGCACTCAAATGCGTCCATGTATCTAAGGTTGACACTTTAATTGTAACTGATTCTCTGTCATCCATAAATGCTCTCAACTCATTAAGTATAAATTGTGGCATGCTTGTGTCAGAAGCCAGACACAGGTATGGTAAGATTGTGGACAGTGGAGTCAGAGTGCACATGCTGTGGATTCCATCTCACATTGGTCTTCAGATGCATGATAGAACTGATAAATTGGCTAAGCTGTATGCTTTCAAAGAGGGAGTAGATTACAATCTTGGGTTGTCAGTTAGCAGTTTGAGAACAATAATACGAAAAGAACTTCAAATGAACTTTATTGACTTAAGACTTAGGGAGATTGACACAAGTCAGTCCATCTATCATCATTCCATCATGCAGGAGGAGCCACATGTCTATGGTGCATCCAACAAGATAAGCAGACTCTTGGATGTCACTACTGCCCGGCTCCGGCTGGGTTACAAGTATCTATGGCAGGTTAAATCACCACCACCAGATGTAGACCAAACGAAATGTAAACTTTGCCAGATGGACTATTGTCACACCTTGCGTCATTATGTACTGGAGTGTGATCAAATTAATGAATTTAGAAACAACTCACTCAGAAATGTTCAAGAAATGGCAAAGTATTTTATCCACAGTGGTATATTACAGACCATTCTGGAAAAATACCCTGACTTTGCTCACTGTAAATAAAGCATTACCACGTGTGTGTGTGTGTGTGTGTGTGTGTGTGTGTGTGTGTGTGTGCGTCGTCGTGTGGTGTGTGTGTGCGCGCGCGCGCTCGTGTGTGTGTGCGCTTGCTCTTGTGTGTGTGTGTGACCCACTTGATATTTGTACATATAACTTATTACAATTGTGACCGGGTGTGGGCGTGTGAATGACTCATTACTTTGTAATTTGTCCATGATTGTAACCATGTATAGGAGTGGTAACTAGTTCAGCTATTACAGAGCTACATAATGGGTCCAGACCCTGGACCCATTATGTATCTCTGTAATCTTTTGACTACCACCCACAGGATGGGGATGGGGTGCATAATACAGATATTAAA
>NC_091353.1:21867148-21976208 GCF_038502225.1 Cherax quadricarinatus
TTGAATGCCATATGTCTCCCTGATTATCTTGGGTAAGAGTATCTAAGCTGAACTAGGTGTAATCGCATCTCGAAGCAGTTCAATACCAGTAGTATTAATGTGTCTGCGATGATAAACCGCCATCTTAACACCAGTAATTTTCCAGCGGTGTCAACAGAGAGACAACACCACCTCCCCGTACCACTGCTGTCAGGTTACTGAGGAGCGTCAGGCAAGGGGGTCTACACAGCCCAAGAGCGATACAGACAATGTGAAGGTATTGTGTATCTAGTGTTCTTTTACCTTGCATGATTGTACTTGCTTATCTTACAGTGACAAGATCAGTTAGGATAAGTCCTAAATTGAGGTTATTTAATATCAAGTTTATTCAAATGAATGAATGTGTTCTTAGCAATGTGTGTGGGCGTGGGGGGGGGGCGGGGGCGTGGGGGGGTGCATCAACTGTGTAGCAACACTGGCAATACAGTGGACCCTCAACCAGCGATTGCATCGATTAACAATAAATCTAACTAGCAATTCATTTAAACGCAAAATTTTGCCTCGACTAGCACTTAAAAACCCGACCAGCGCTTTTCGTTCCATACCATATGCGTCCACTTTGGCCTGAGCGCAGCTCACTTGTCCCTTTGGTGCCAGTGTTTACAAGCCAGCCAGCCACCGCGGTCGCTTCCAAACATACACCAACTGAAACATTTCATATTATCACAGCCTTTGTAGTGATTGCACCTGCAAAATAAGTCACCATGGGCCCGAAGAAAGCTTCTAGTGCCAACCCTACAGCAAAAAGGGTAAGAATTACTATGGAGATGAAGAAAGAGATCATTGCTAAGTATGAAAGTGGAGTGCGTATCTCTGAGCTGGTCAGGTTGTATAATAAACCCCAATCAACCATTGCTACTATTGTGGGTAAGAAAACGGCAATCAAGGAAGCTGTTCTTGCCAAAGGTGCAGCTGATGCTGCACCACAGTCAGGTGTTGTTGCTGCTGCACCACAATCAGCTGTATTACTCGAAGATGTGGAGAGAGTGTTGTTGGTGTGGCTTAACGTGAAACAATTACCGAGAAACGATTAACCTCGGAGGGTTAGCCACCCAGGATAACCCAAGAAAGTCAGTGCATCATCGAGGACTGTCTAACTTATTTCCATTGGGGGTCCTTAATCTTGTCCCCCAGGATGCGACCCACGACAGTTGACTAACACCCAGGTGAACAGGAAAAAATGCCTGGAACTAGTGCTCATGTTGGTGAGGTTAGTGGGGAGGATGTGGAAGAGTTGGTGGAGGAGGACAATGAAGAACTAACCACTGATGAGCTGCTAGATCATCTTCAACAGTAAGAGGCCACACGTGAGGAAACTGCTTCGGAGGAGGGGAGAGAGAAATTGAAGAAGTTGCCTATTGCCTACTTCAAAGATTAAGGAAATGTATGCAATGTGGCTTAAAGTGCAAACCTTTTTTGATGAAAATCACCCTCACACAGCTATTGCAAGCCATGCTGGTGATTATTACACTGGCAATGTTGTGAAACACTTTAGGATAAAGGAACGAGAGGTACATGCCTCTATGGACAGATATGTTGTGCGACAGAAGTCCAGTGACTCTGAAGCTGGTCCTAGTGGCATTAAAAGAAAAAGGGAAGTAACCCCAGAAAAAGACTTGCTGCCTCAAGTGCTAATGGAAGGGGATTCCCCTTCTAAACACTAACAAGATCAACGGTCTCCCCTCCTCCCATCCCATCAATCATCACCAGATCATTGTCCTCCTCCACCAACTTTTCCACATCCTCCCCACTAACCTCACCAATATGAGCACTAGTTCCAGGCATTTTTTCCTGTTCACCTGGGTGTTAGTCAACTGTTGTGGGTCGCATCCTGGGGGACAAGATTAAAGGTAAGTGTCATGTAACTGTGCATGTCTTCTTCAGTTTGTGTGTATTAAAATTAATATTTCATGTGGTAAATTTTTTTTTTCATACTTTGGGGTGTCTTGCACGGATTAATTTGATTTCCATTATTTCTTATGGGGAAAATTAACTTGACTAACGATTATTTTGATTAACGATGAGCTCTCAGGAACTGATTAATATCGCTGGTTGAGGGTCCACTGTATTTAAATTGTATAATGCAGATTTGTTTGCTGTTGTGAGTTGTGTGTAATATCGTAATTAAGATTGGTATATTTTTTCTGTAACTGGGGATGTTTTTGAGTTTGTTCATAGCATATATCATAGACATTTTATTATATTTTATCATCATTGTATTGTAGCAATGTTTTAAATAAAATAAAAAAAAAAATTACGTGTTAAACTAGGTATAATAATTACATTACGTGTACCTGTAAGTAAATAAACTTATTAATGGTGTCTCAGTAGAGGAAGAGACTCATGCAACTCCTCTGATAAACAATTCCTTGTGGCTTAGCGCTTCTTTTTTGATTATAATAATAATAATAATCTGATAAACAATGTTGAGATGTCATACTGTAATCAGAAAGTTATTCCTGAAGTCTCGTACCAAATTAACCAAAATTTAATTAAACCCTTAAGGGTTATTAAAAAAATTCCGAAATACGTTTGCATAACAATGGGATAACTGGAAACATTTCAAAATATTTCTGAAGTATATTTAAGTTTTTGTAGTACTACAAGACTTTATGAAAATATTTAAAATTAATAAAAGTAACAATAACAATTTTCTTTCCTGTAAAAGAAATATATGTATTTTATAAAAGTTTAAATTGAAATAAAATATTTTTTAAAACTTTTGCTGGAATAATTTTACATATCAATTATTTATCTATATATGAATCAGTTAACCAGCAAAACAATTTGTACCAACTGGACGTTGAAAGATACAAGACTTGTCAGGACTGTCTAGACAAACATTACAACAACGGTACAATATAATTAACCTTAATTTTTGATAGGATTGACCGGTAAGCCAGTGGAAGACCTCAGTCAAATGACCAAAAGCTACAGTTTAAGGTCATCATGACTAACCCGCGTCAGTTCAGCTCTGCTGTGTAGCTTGAGTTGCTAGTTCAATGTGCACCAGTAGTCCTGCAACTTATTCTGTGAGTGGTAGCTAACAAGCTCTGCTTGTTATGCAGAGCATTCCCGGCAAATTAGGTCAGTTTTGTCCCAGGATGCGACCCACACCAGTATAGCAATCGCAGACACCACTCCCACGAGCCCTTCTAAGGCAAGGACTTAAGGGGGTAAGGCCTGAGCTTGCTATCACCTGCAGCCCATAAGACTGCAATCCCCACGAGCCCCTTTGGGGCAGGGCAGATGGCAGACCAGAGGCCTAGCTTCTCTCTACGAGCCCTGTGAGGACGGGGACTGTGGCTAGGCCTGGGGACAGTTGGTCCCAGAAGATGAGAAGGTACATGTACCTCCTCTCATGGAAGAAGTAGGTCTCATATACTCCCATGGCAGGGAACCAATGCTGGATCACCGTCTGGAAAAGACCCGGGCCGGGAGAGTACCGGAATTTACTAAACCACTATATTCTATTCTTCTATTCTAGGTGATTTGCCGGTATGGATCCTGGCCCGGGTCTCTTCCAATTTGGTGACCCAGCATTGGCTCCCTGGGTAGGGAAGTGTCATTTTTCTTCTTTTCTCTTATGTGCGTGGCAGTCCTTCGGTGGGAAGGTGGATTCCTCTTCAGTTCTATGGACAAATGATATCCCAAAAGTTAGTTTGCAATAACAGTGGTTGGTGTGGGGTACAATGGAGGCCCTCAGCAGGCCTTCACAGCAGCTTCAGGGGAGGGGGGTGGGTGATGAGCAATGACTGGGAGTAAGGTCTCCAAATCTCTGATGACTAAGTACACTAGATATGCAGCCTCATCCTCCCGAACCTGTCCCACTGGGGTCATTGGGAAGTGTCTGCAGCGAAGGGGCATCGTATCTGATCAGTTTAACAGGTAGTGCACCAGGGGTTTCAGAACCATCTGGTCACAGTAGGCACAGAGCTCCTTTCTTGCCGCTTAATGATCTGTGCAGTAGTGGGATACCCTAAGTGTAGGCGTTGGATATTCACCTGCAGTTCCCTGATCTGCTTTCTGAATATTTGGAGGGGGTGCCCTGTGAGTCGTCCTGTTATACCAGCAGTGGCTCCGTGAATCTCCAGGGTCAGGGAGTGGGTGCCTGGCCACATGGGCTGCCCATGGCATAACCTGGCTGCGGCTGATGGAAATTACAGCATGTGGCTGTGCCTCAAGCACTGTGGTCTTTGCAGCCTCATCTGCTGCATCATTGCCGGGGATACCCACATGGCTCGGGATCCAGGTGATATTGGCTCTGTATCCCTGGGCCATAACCGTCTGCAGGTCACTCCAGCTGGATGTGATTAAGTGTATGTTGTCCCTTGGCTTTCTGTGCATAATTGCCTGACTTCGAATCAACATGGATAATGGAAAGCTGATGGTCTGCAATTGCATGTTGCAGAGCATGTTGGATGGCACAGAGTTCAGCCTGGAGGATGGTGCAATGGTCTGGGAGGTGCCAACCTGCCATCAGATTGCTGTGGAACATCCCAGCAGCTGTGTGGCCTGCCTCTGTGTCTCTGGAACCATCGGTATAATACAGCACACACCCAGGGCTTTAGTCACTTGCAATGTTAGCTGAAGCAAGTCGTTGCAGAATGTGCTGGGGGCAATGCCTCTTGCTGCCTGGTAGAGCTGACCAGTGCACCAACATCAGCTCTGGCACCCAAGGGGGTGGCACCGTGTAGTTCGTTGCTGGTTTCTCGCAGCCTCCTGCCTCAAGCAATAGCATGGGCAGGAGCTGTGTGGCATCTGCAACTGAACACGTCCATCGGCGGACGGGTTGCATTGTTATGTCATGTCCCTGGCAGACCCTTATACCCCTTATCAATTTGTCAGCCCCTAAGAGCTGGAGGTACTGTGCTATCCTCTTGACAGCTCCATGTTGGATCCTGTCTTCAAGGGGCTATAGCTGCACCTAGAAGTTGTGTCACTTCATTAATTAACCCACCTGGACGACCCAAGCATGGCTCGTAGAGCTGTGTTCTGGACCACAGAGACACTTGAAGTTTGTGGGCCTGGCGTGAACCAGAGCAAGTGCTCCATAGTCGATGAGCAAGTGTATAACCTGTATGTAGAACAACCTCATGACCTCAATGCTGGCCCCAGCCCTAGGGTTGACCATGGCACTCATTGCCTTGACCCTCTGCAGAGCCCATTCTTTGATGTGGCATACATGTTTCTGGAAGGTGAGGCGCCTGTCGATGTAGTTGCCGAGGTATCTATAGCTGTGAACCCATTCCAGGTCGATGACCAGGATTTGCAGCCTCTGACTGGGTACCTTGGTGCGAAGAATCATTGCTTTGGATTTCACTGCATATATCTTGAGCCCCAGGTGACAGCAAGTGGAAGCCAGCAGATCGAGGTCCTCCTGGGCTTTCTGCAGCAGCCGGCACTTCCTGGATATGACAAGTGCCAGGTCATCGGCATAGCTGGGTAAGAAGGTGCCTGTGGAGAAAGGGAGGTGCATGAGCTGATGCATCAGTACATTGAACAGGGCGGGACTCAGCACCCCACCCTATGGAGTGCCATTTTCCAGGGTCTTGAGAGAAGAAGCATGCCCCTGGAAACATACCCAGGCCTGCCTGTCCTGGAGATTGGATTGAAGCCATGCAAGCCTTCTGCCCTTAACTCCCCTGCTGGCCAAGAGTGCAAGGATGGGAGGTGCACTGGCTAGCTCGAAAGCTTTCTAGAGGTCGAGGAAGACAATGTGGGCTTGGTCATCTGACCCAATGCTGACCAGTAGGGTGGTAAGGCTTTCGAATGTGCCCACTCCTCTGATGAATCCATAGATGTGTTTATGAGAAGGGCCAAGCTTCCACCTCAGTCCACTCCAGTCACCATCCTCTCAGACACCTTCGAGATGCAACTGGTGAGGGAGATGGGTCTCACACTGCCAGGAACCCCAGGCTTAGGAATTGGTATGATGTTGGCGTCCTTCCATATGGCAGGGAGTCTGCCAGCTCTCCAAGTCTGGTTGATGACCCCCAGGACAGCTTCGTGACCAGAATGGCCAGACCGAGTGATCATGCGTTGGTGACACCATCATGCCCTGGCATAGTGTCCCGAATAGTTGTGAAGGCTGCTTGGAGCTCCCAGTCAGTGAAGTCTTCATTGGAGTCGTCCTTTGCTAGGCATACCACTTAGATTGCCACCATCCTTCTAGGAAGGAAGATGGCCTGGAGGTCCCGGAGATCCCGAGGCAGTTGAGCCATAGCTGCTCTGGAGGTGCAAAGTTAAACCAGACACTCTACTTCCGTTGCTGGGTCTGGGTGTGCACGAGCCACACCGTGACACTGCCCAGTGGCCATTCTTAACTTGGTCCATAACTCAGATAAAGTGGTGTAGTAGCTGAGGGAGGCACACCACTAGAACCATTTAGCTTGCCGGACCCTGAGTGAGACATGGCACGCATGCTGCACCACTTCCCATAGCAGATGCATGGACTCGGCCATGGAAATGCACCTGTGCATCTTGCTGACGACATTGATCCAGTGGTTCTGCTACTTGATTTCCTCATTGTAGAACCACCAGTCACGCTTGTACGACCCTCTGCCTGTAATCCTAGGTATGGCTGCCTCTGCTACCCTCATGAAGGCTTCCTGTAGGCTCGGACCCGCCTCTTCTGGATCTCCTGGTAGTGAAGTCTCCACCCACCAGTGCTCGATGACCTCCTGGGAGCAAAGTGCTTCCAGAATCACTGGTAAGACTGGGGTGGACCACCGATCTTGAACTCGACAGCAGCTGTCTGGAGACGAGTGTGATGTCCAGGCAGCCACTGTAGTGATGGGTTGGCTCCCCATTGTTGAGGAGGGCAATCTCAGGGACATCCTCTAGCACAGTAGCAAGGTACCTCCCAGTTGTGTTGGCGGGGGAGACAGAATTAAGTATTGGGTGGTGGGTATTGAAGTCCCCAGCCACAAAAAGACCCTTCAGGAGGGCAAGTGCTGCCACTTCTGAAATGTCAAGGGTGGGCCAAGAGCTTCTGTATATGTTGTAAACCATGAAAGGTCCATCTGGCAGGTGTAAGGTGATGGTCTGTACCTCCATGTCCTCTCTGCAGTCGATGGGGTCAGCGGAAATTGAGTGAGGGATAGTGTTCCTGACATAGATTGCTTTGCCTTTGCCAGTACCTTCCAGGCACTGAAGGTAAGCCGAGAATCCCAGGATACATGGCTGTGGTTGATGTGTCTCCTGGAGCAGGAAAACATAGATCTCATCTTGTACTGCAGCTTCAATCACTAAATGAATTTTCTGCTTCAGCCCACAAACGTTCCACTGAAGGATCTTCAAGGGCCAGAGAGATGGTCCACTGATTCCATCTCTGCCTGGGACTCGTCGTCTTCCATTGTTGGTGACTCTGGGATCTCTTTCATCATGGACTGGGAAGACTTCTGGATGATGGCTTGAAGTTCCATTGAGTCCTTCCTGTCCAGTAGAACCATGCCTAGCATCCACAACAGGAGCTGTCTCCAGGCACCCCTGTCCTCTGCTGATGGCAGCAGGCAAGAGAGGAGCTCTGAGATGATCCCGACAGTTTTCTTCAGTCGAGCAGGAAATGAGTACACCATTACCTTCGTAGGCGTCGGGTCAGACTACTCTTCGTGTTGGGGCTGGGTCACTGGGTATGTTTGGGTGGCTGTCAACACTGCATCCACATAAGCTGGGTGCACCCTGGGTCTGGCCTGAGTGGGGGTGGGCTTCTGGGTCTCCTGGCAGGGAGCCACTGCTTAACTCTGGCCATTTGCAGGAGGGATCTGCCCTTGGGAAGAGGCATGTTGGTGGGACAGTGTGAATTGATGGTGCCCAGCAGAGGCATGTTGGGCAGTGTGACCGGCCTCTGACTGCTTTTTCCAGTCTGGCCCCACTGTTGGCCGTGCTGCTGCGACTGCCCCCTGATGCTGCTGCTGGGAGCCCAGTGTGTGGAACTCGTGGTATTGCCCATCTGCGGCAGCCATGGTGCCATGTTTGGATCCCTTGCTGACTGTTGCTGGGTGGTTCTGAGGTTGGGTGTTGCTGTGGGTGCTAGGCTGTTCCAGTGACACACCTGCTGCCAGTGCTGCATCACCACAGGACAGCTGTGATTCTAGGCATAATGTGTCTTTGAGCAGTTGGCACACTTGGGCTCCAGCTGAAGGGCCTCACTGGTCAGTTGCTTGAGGATTGCAATGCAGTCCTTTGAGTCGTGTACCTTGCTGCACACTTCACACTTCCCGCTGTCAGGTGGCAGTAATGTGATTGAATCCCTGACAGTTGAAGCATTGCAGTGGGCCCGACAGGTATGGCCTGGTCTTGAACCTTCCCCAGACCCCAAGGCCCAAGTGTGTGGGGATTGGTCCTTTGTGGAGTATCAGCACCTGTTGGGTGGGCACCTTGTTCACCTTGGCAGTGAGTCGCTTTGCCTTGACAATATTGGGCACTTCCAGTATGGGTCCAATGGGAGGGGCACAGGGAAATGCATAAGCACCCCCTTGTAGACCTTCTCCCAAGAAACCAGTTTCACCAGCCCCTTTAATACCTCATATGAATCCTAGTGCTGAGGAATGACCAGAACCTCGTTCTTGAGAGTGAACTCATAGCAGAACTTGAGGCAGGGTATGTTCTCCAGATACCTGGAGTTTACCTGGAGAGGATTTCGGGGGTCAATGCCACCGCAGCCCAGTCTGAGACCAAGCCTCATGGTGGATCAGGGTCTGATCAACCAGGCTGTTACTGCTGGCCACACACAGACTGATGTACAAACAACAGCCCAATTGGTCAGGTACTGACTTTAGGTGCCTGTCCAGTGCCTTCTTAAAGACAGCCAGGGGTCTATTGGTAATGTGTCATGGGGGTTTGAAGGGAGATATGAAGATTGAAGATAAACACACTTGTTGGATGGTAGCACTATATTGCAGAGTGTGAGAAAGGGAGCCCAACCTGCCGTGTGTTGCCTGGTAGACCTATGTGTGGACTGAGAGTGAGGTAGCACATCCCACGCACTCATGCCTCATCCCGTGATGTCATACAGTCACTAGGCCTAGCAAAGGGGTCGTGTATGAAAGCATATGGATGGTACTATGACACTCAGATAAGCTATACATATACAGGGGATTCAGAAGCTATACTGACAGCTCGGTCATGTTACATATGTCGTCTCGACATACAATACTACTCTATAGGCTGAACAGGCTCTGGGCTGATTCTATACAATAACAAAGACATATGTAACTTAGAACTAATGGATGGTATCATAATGGATGTTAACATAATGGGTTTTAACGTAATGAGTTTTAACGTAAAGCATTACGAATTATAAGAACAAATCATGGTATAATAAAGGATGGAATTGATCGATTGATCAGTATTCATGCACTCTACGGATTCTGAGGAAGAATAAATATATACTTACAAAGGTGAAAGTAATTAACAGCAAAGTCAAATCTGGTACACACAGATCATTACTGCTAAATTCTCAGAATTCGGAGGGAATGTGAACACAAAAAAAAAAAAATCTGAAAACTGATCAGCTGATAACAAAACACACAGTTGAAAACTTCATTCATCTTGGACATCTAATTATACAGACTATATACATTTAAACCCAACTCTGCGATGGTAAGATTTACATATGCAGAATGGTCATCATCTTTGGGTGGATCGAATTCTTCTGTAATGGCTAACACATGCCTTGATTGAGGGTGATCTGAACGAGTATCTACAAAAGATACTTGTGGGTTTCTCATTACTTGTTGAGTACACAAAGAATAACAACATTCGGGTTGATTATCTGGCTGAGTATTAGAAGTAGAGGGTACAGAGTCAGGACGATTGTCAGCATCTGTCACACTAGTCTGGGTAGGAATATCATCAACATTGCATACTAATTTCATATGATCTAAATGCAATTCTTTGTACTGACCAGTATTAATTTCTCTAACCTTATACTAATTGCCACTGATATGTTCAACTACTCGATAAAGGCCAACAAACTTTTGATCAAGCTTAGGCGTTGCGGATGTTTTGTTGAAATTAGTCAGCACTACTCTCGAACCCACTTTAACTTTTGTCGGCTTAGCATGGCTATTAGTTACTCTAGTAAATCCTGCTGTTGATTTATGAAGTGTTTCTTGGATTCTTTTAAAAACAGTTTGAGCTATGCTGGTACGAGTTGCTATGAAATCATCAAGATTATAATTGGGTTTCGGAATGGAATATAACAACTCATAAGGTAAACGCTTGTCTACACAGTACAATGCATAACGTGGAGTGTCACCTATGGAAGTATTGTAAGCAGAATTTATGGCACATTGAACATCTGTTATAACTTCATCCCAGGTTTCACTATTGGGGCTGATAGTGGCTCTCAAGACATCAAGTACTTTCTAATTGGTTCGTTCAGCTAACCCATTGCTGGCAGGATGATGAGGAACAATGGTGGATTTAGAGATCTTGTACAAGAATTTCATTACAGAATTCACCTCCATTATCTGTTACTAAGGACTTATGGGTGGTATGCTTTAGCTACTGTCTAAGCAGTCTTATCTGCAATAGGAACTAAGTAACAATATCTGGTGAAATGGTCTACCATAACACACAGGGAACATTTAAAATTGGTTAACAAATCTAGCGCAACTCTTTCCTACGGTTCGCTAGTGATTGGATATACCTGGATTGGATTAGGACCATTGACATTTCCTTTATGCTGCATACAAACACTACATTTTTTAACATACTCGGAAATGTCAGTTGCCATTCGTGGCCAAAAGTATTTCATTCTGGCTTGTTTCACAGAACGATCCATACCAGGGTGTGCAACTTCTGGTGCATCGTGAACTAGCTGTAGAGCTACATTCACTAGTGACTGTGGAATTACTATCTGGTATACTCTTCTGCTGGGAGTACCCAACTCGGCTGTTCGACACAGTAATTCTTAACTCATTGCAAAGTCACTAATGGGTGCTGGTGGCTTCACAGTCAGAATAAGATCTTCCTGGAGCAGGAATCGAATCACTATACTAACATGTCGCGATAAGGCATCTGCAACTACATTTGATTTGCCAGGTAAATGTTCAAAAGTGGGATTGAACTCTTGGATAGTCAAGGTCCATCTGGCTAACCTTCCAGTAGGTTGTTTGTTCTGGAATAAAGGTATCAGTGGTGCATGGCCTGTCAAGACATGAACAGGGTACTGGTAAATAATGTCTCAGAAGTGCTTTAAAGACCATACTATTGCTAAAGCTTCTTGCTCCGTTACTGTATAATTACACTCTACTAGCAAATGCAACTGCATTGTACTTGCCATCAGTCTTCTGAACTAGTACAACACCTATACCAATTGAACTAGCATCTGTTGTCAGATAGAAGGGCTTAGAAAAATCTGGAAACTTCAAAATTGGAGCTGACATTAGCTTTTCTTTTGGTGTCTGGAATGCTCTTTCTTGACGGAAGGTCCAAACGAAAGGAGCATCTTTCTTAAGCAATTCAGTTAGAGGAGCTGCTATTGAAGAAAAATTAGCAATGAAAGATCTATAAAAACCTGCTGGACCCACGAAGGATCTTACGACACCAGCAGTTTTGGGGGATGGAAAATTTAGTACTGCTGTTACATTACTTTGATCAGTCATAACCACTCTAGGAGTGACTACATGACCCAGAAACTTAATTTTTGATCTGAAAAATTGGCATTTGTACAGCTTGATCTTTAAATTGGCTTCTTCAAGCTTAGCAAGTACTATATCAAGTCTTTTTAAATGTGTATCCACATCTCCAGACATGATTACGTCATCTAAGTACACCATAAGTGCTTTACCTATGAAACCTCTAAAGATATTGGTCATGAGCCTAGAGGACGTGATAGGAGAAGATCGTAATCCAAACGCCATACAGAGGAAGTGATAACGACCTGTGGAAGTTTACCTGGAGTTTACCTGGAGAGAGTTCCAGGGGTCAATGCCCCCATGGCCCGGTCTGTGACCAGGCCTCCTGGTGGATCAGAGCCTGATCAACCAGGCTGTTACTGCTGGCTGCACGCAAACCAACGTACGAGCCACAGCCCGGCTGGTCAGGAACCGACTTTAGGTGCTTGTCCAGTGCCAGCTTGAAGACTGCCAGGGGTCTGTTGGTAATCCCCCTTATGTATGCTGGAAGGCAGTTGAACAGTCTTGGGCCCCTGACACTTACTGTATGGTCTCTTAACGTGCTAGTGACACCCCTGCTTTTCATTGGGGGGATGTTGCATCGTCTGCCAAGTCTTTTGCTTTCGTAGTGAGTGATTATCGTTTGCAAGTTCGGTACTAGTCCCTCTAGGATTTTCCAGGTGTATATAATCATGTATCTCTCCCGCCTGCATTCCAGAGAATACAGGTTTAGGAACCTCAAGCACTCCCAGTAATTGAGGTGTTTTATCTCCGTTATGCGCACCGTGAAGGTTCTCTGTACATTTTCTAGGTCAGTAATTTCACCTGCCTTGAAAGGTGCTGTTAGTGTGCAGCAATATTCCAGCCTAGATAGAACAAGTGACCTGAAGAGTGTCATCATGGGCTTGGCCTCCCTAGTTTTGAAGGTTCTCATTATCCATCCTGTCATTTTTCTACCAGATGCGATTGATACAATGTTATGGTCCTTGAAGGTGAGATCCTCCGACATGATCACTCCCAGGTCTTTGACGTTGGTGTTTCACTCTATTTTGTGGCCAGAATTTGTTTTGTACTCTGATGAAGATTTAATTTCCTCGTGTTTACCATATCTGAGTAATTGAAATTTCTCATCGTTGAACTTCATATTGTTTTCTGCAGCCCACTGAAAGATTTGGTTGATGTCCGCCTGGAGCCTTGCAGTGTCTGCAATGGAAGACACTGTCATGCAGATTCGGGTGTCATCTGCAAAGGAAGACACAGTGCTGTGGCTGACATCCTTGTCTATGTCGGATATAAGGATGAGGAACAAGATGGGAGTGAGTACTGTGCCTTGTGGAACAGAACTTTTCACCGTAGCTGCCTCGGACTTTACTCTGTTGACGACTACTCTCTGTGTTCTGTTAGTGAGGAAATTATAGATCCATCGACCGACTTTTCCTGTTATTCCTTTAGCACGCATTTTGTGCACTATTACGCCATGGTCACACTTGTCGAACGCTTTTGCAAAGTCTGTATATATTACATCTGCAGTCTTTTTGTCTTTTAGTGCATCTAGGACCTTGTCGCAGTGATCCAATAGTTGAGACAGACAGAAGCGACCTGTTCTAAACCCATGTTGCCCTGGGTTGTGTAACTGATGGGTTTCTAGATGGGTGGTGATCTTGCTTCTTAGGACCCTTCAAAGATTTTTATGATATGGGATGTTAGTGCTATCGGTCTGTAGTTCTTTGCTGTTGCTTTACTGCCCCCTTTGTGGAGTGGGGCTATGTCTGTTGTTTTTAGTAACTGTGGGACGACCCCCGTGTCCATGCTCCCTCTCCATAGGATGGAAAAGGCTCGTGATAGGGGCTTCTTGCAGTTCTTGATGAACACTGAGTTCCATGAGTCTGGCCCTGGGGCAGAGTGCATGGGCATGTCATTTATCGCCTGTTCGAAGTCATTTGGCGTCAGGATAACATCGGATAGGCTTGTGTTAACCAAATTCTGTGGCTCTCATAAAAAATTCATTTTGATCTTCGACTCTCAGTCTGGTTAGCAGCTTGCTAAAAACTGAGTCATATTGGGACTTGAGTAGCTCACTCATTTCCTTGCTGTCATCTGTGTAGGACCCATCTTGTTTAAGTAGGGGCCCAATACTGGACGTTGTTCTCGACTTTGATTTGGCATAGGAGAAGAAATACTTTGGGTTTCTTTCGATTTCATTTATGGCTTTTAGTTCTTCCCGCGTTTCCTGACTCCCATAAGATTCCTTTAGCTTAAGTTCGATGCTTGCTATTTCTCTGACCAGTGTCTCCCTACGCATTTCAGATATATTGACCTCTTTTAGCCGCTCTGTTATTCTTTTCCGTCGCCTGTAAAGGGAGCGCCTGTCCCTTTCTATTTTACATCTACTCCTCCTTTTTCTTAGAGCGAGTGCACCAAGTTAATCTGTTCTAGGCATAAGTTGGGGTCTGTGTTGCTTAGTATATCTTCCCAGCTTATATCGGTTAGGACTTGGTTTACTTGGTCCCACTTTGTTTTTGTTATTGAAGTTGAATTTGGTGAATGCTCCCTCGTGACTAATCTCATTATGTCGGTCTGGGGCTCCATGCATACATGTCTGAACCTCAATTATGTTGTGATCTGAGTATATTGTTTTTGATATGGTGACATTTCTTATCAGATCATCATTGTTAGTGAAGATGAGGTCTAGTGTATTCTCCAGTCTAGTAGGCTCTATTATTTGCTGGTTTAAATTGAATTTTGTGCAGAGATTTAAAAGCTCGTGTGAGTGTGAGTTTTCATCAGAGCTGCCTCCTGGTGTCATTACTGCAACAATATTATTTGCTATATTCCTCCATTTTAGGTGCCTTAAGATGAAATCCCCCAGGAGCAAGATGCTGTGTGCAGGAGCTGGAAGATTTTCCAAACAGTGGTCAATTTTTAACAGCTGATCCTGGAATTGCTGGGATGTTGCATCCGGAGGCTTGTAGACTACCACAATGACTAGGTTTTGGTTCTCGACCTTTACTGCTAAAACTTCCACTACATCATTTGAGGCATTAAGCAGTTCTGTGCAAACAAGTGACTCTGCAATGTACAGGACAACCCCCCCCCCCTTTTGCCTGTTCACTCTGTCACATCTGTATAGGTTGTAACCTGGGATCCATATTTCGTTGTCCAAGTGATCCTTTATGTGGGTCTCAGTGAAAGCCGCAAACATTGCCTTTGCCTCTGCAAGCAGTCCATGGATGAAAGGTATTTTGTTTGTTGCTGGCTTTAGACCCTGTATATTTGCAAAGAAGAATGTCATCAGACTGGTGGTACTGTTGGTACTGGGGAGGGATTTTTTTCCGGCATTAGTATCTGTATCTGTTGGTTTGGAGTGGAGGCCATCGACTGTGGTTCCACTCCAGGAATGACTGGATTTGGTGTACGATTTCTGCTATTTCCTGCTAGTTTTTTTTCCTTCCTGGCACTAAAAGAAACACTCTCTTGAGTGGCTGTGGCTACCCAGGTTTTCCCATGGCCTGGATGTTTTGTATCTTTTTGTCCCCTTTAGATGGTGTGGAGTGGAGAACGCGGTTAACTCTTGGCTGTCCTCGTGAAGAGGGACTTGCCAAAGCCCTTGTAACAAGTCCAGGGTCGAGAAGACTTATCTCCGATGTTACGTAAAATATCACCAAGTACAGGAAGTGGGAAGCGATCTGGAATAGTTTTCACATTTAACTTCCTAAAGTCAATTACTGGGCGCCAAGTACCGTCCTTCTTAGGTACTAGGATCAAGGGCACATTCCAGGGTGAATTGCTATGTGCAATAACTCCATCATCGAGCATCTGATTGATCAATTCTTCTGTGACAGCAACTTGGGAATGAGGCATTCTGTATGCAGGTAAATAGGTCTAGTACCAGGTTCAAGTGGAATATGATGGGACAATAAGTTCGTTATACCCATCTTTTCACCTGGTAATGCAATGGTTTTGCGATGCTTGTTCAATAGAGTCAACAAAAGCTTGACCTCGTCTGGGAAGTCAGTGGGAGCAAATCTTTCTCCTCAACTGGTGGAATGGATTGATCCAGTGGAGTTGATGAGGTCTTCCCTGTTGAAATAGCACCGACCCACTGGTCAGGTGGCAAGTCATCCTGTACTTGAACGGGGTAAGGATAGTGAACCAGGTCAACGAGATTGGTATTTGCTCTGAGACGAACACTGTGACCCGAAGTGTTAGCAAGGAATAAATGGATCTTACTGTCTCTTAAAACATGTAAGGAAGGTTCAACAAATAAACCCTTGGCCTTGCATAAATCACTGTCAACTAGGACGTTATCACCATCTGGAACACTAGGGACAACAACAGACACTCTAGTGAGAGCACTAGCCACAACAGAGGCGTCTTTCTGCAGACGGCATGTGACATCAACAAGAGATGGCATTACTAGTCTCAAGTAATCGTTTTCGACATGGCGTCCCCTGTGGAGAAACTACTACTTGGACTAGCAGACATTGCAGGGATAGGCTGAGCACTCAAGGCAGTCTGAGCATCCTTGGACACTTGAGACAATACACTGTCTTGCATGTCTGAAGGTGTAGGTGGAACACAGATGGGAGTGACAGAGTTACTAGTGCCTGACCACTAGGGTACACTACTGGAAAACACACTGGCTTGTAAGGACTTAATCTGAACATCGTACTCTGCGGCAGTATGGCAGATCTCTGATACAAGCTGGTAACCCCAAAATGGAACGATCAAGTCGTCAATTTGGACATGCCATCAGTAAGGGTCAAGCACAATACGTAAGTCTCTCATAGAAGCAAATCCCAGTAGAAGGTCACCAGGGAAAGTAATCTGGTCAACAAGGAAAGAAGCAGTAAAGTCTCTACCTTGGATTGAAAAGGTGAGTGAAGTCTGACCTCGGACACGCAGAAGGGAACCAGCTACCCCACTAAGGGAGGTTACAGTAGTTGGTTCTACGAGGAAAACACATCATAACTGCTTATCTTTAAACAAACTAGACCTGATGATATTAACTTGTACTCCAGAGCCCATGAATACATGAACAGGCACATTATGAGTAGATGCTTGCACTAGAGGACCTATCGTTTCATTGGGAGTTATGTGCAAACAAAAAGGTTGGCTGTCATCAGAGAAGGCATGTTCCACTTCATCCCCAAATTCATCTACGTCAGAGACGTGTGAAGCAACATCAACAGCGGGATTGTCATTCTCAAGACTGCTTAAGGCTTCAAAGGAATTGTGAACAGGGATGGTGTACTCGTTATCACCTACTGTCACCACGGGACGGATTGACCGGGGCGCTCGGATTCCCTGAATTGGAAGAATGAGGCTGGTTCTAGTTATTCTGAGAACCCCGACCTCTATTTCCTCTCCTGACTCTGTGGCTGGATCGGCCACGGAAGGATCTAGAGTACTGGAGGTTATAGAGACCATTGCACTAGGATGTGTCATGGCCATGAATTCTGTGATAAGTACATTAAGGCAAATCGGACTGGTGCCCATCAGTATTTCGATGCCTTTTAGATCGACTATCAGGACAATTTACTGCCTTATGTCCATGGTAACCACAATTATAGCAATTTCTTTGGCTATGGGTACTGTACATACTACTAGTGCTACGGGAATGATAACTCTTGACACTAGCTTTGGATGACGGTCGCGAGTGATTTCGATCGGAAGTTTTGGTTGTAGCACAAACAAGAGGAGGTATGGGATTAGACAAAGCAGTTGATGTAGACCTTCGATAGGGGAAGGTTCCCTCGGGACACAAGTCACACACATGGATAAGGGCTGCAAGCGGTCCCATTGTGGCAGTTAGTGGACTGGAATTATACACATACATTGCCGATGGAAGCATTAACTGTTTAATAACGCCAAATGCTGCTAATTTGGCAAACCCCTCAAGAGCTCGTTTATCATCGTCTGCAAGGTACTTGGTACTTTGACCGGCCTTAACGAATGAGGTCATGAGGTTATTTAAACGAAGAGCAAACTCATCTAAGGATTCCTCTGGCCTCGGAGCTGTACACACTAATTCCTTAAGAACAACAAAAGGATCAGTGACTCTCACTGGGTCAAGATAGTTACTTATTAATTGCTCATAATCTGCCCATTTGGTTAGACCCTGAAAGTCCGTCATCCAGATTAAATTAAAGACATTCAAAGCAGCTGGTGAACAAGCTAAACTTTCCTTTCTGATACTAATTATACAACTCTCTGATGGAAGGCCATCCACTGAGGCATTTGCCCTAGCACGAACAGTGGTAAACCACGCTTCCAGGTTGTCTGGATTCCCATCGAACAACGGCATAGCGTCAAAAGAATCACAACTAAAATTGCGAAGGCTCGAAGTCTGAGTGTGTCTAATGTTTGATAAAGAATTACTGGAATTTTCGACTGACGCATTATTACTTGGACTAGCAGTGTGTGCTGAGGTATCGCTAGAGAAGACTTGAGACATGCTTGCAAAATGTGAAACAAGAGTTTTGAGAAATAAAAGAAAATATAACTGAGGAACACACAACACAAAAGACTTAAATGGGAAGTAAATGCTTAACTATTCTGCATAAGTAAATAAAAATTGACAAGTCACATTGTAAGCAAGGAAAACTCACATGAAAAAAAAATAAAAAAATACTCAGCTGGATAAGCAACACTGAAAATCAGTAGAAATTGTACTTTACTCAAATCAAATTTACTCAAATTTACTTTAAAGTGAATTAATGGCACAGTGAATTGTCTTTACTCTCAATACAATAAAGAAATTCAACAATAAATGATAAAATGGGATCAATAAATCTTGTGAAAAATTAAAACAAACTGGGTGTGGAAATTTATTTGGTCCCTAAAGTTCCACAGGACAGATACGGCGTACCAAGGGATCCCAGCAAGGCCGTAATGGAACGGCTTAGCTGGGTGGCCCTTAAACCCACCCAAACAAAAGCGTTCTCTCCCGAGTTGGCGTGGATGGTAGGCACTTATTGATTTATAGATTTACCCTTCAGGGAAGAAGTAGGTAGTTTACTGTTAGTACACTAATATTAAGATTATTGAGACAACTGTAGATAATAACAATGTAGACCTAAGACCTTAACATAGGTAGTAATAGGCCGATAATGTAGGCAAACACTAGGTTAAGTTAGCTAGGGAGAACTGGCAGCCCTAGTTTGAACTACGAGGCGCGGGTCTCAAAGACACAATAGCGTCCTTCTATGACCATACACCACCTGGACAAGACGTGCCGTGATCAGCAGACGGCGCCCCCCACGTGTCTTCACATATGAGACCTGGGGAAATCTGGTAGAGGCACCTCGATGTACCATAGATGACCTCCTCCATCAGGCCCATACAGTAAGACAAAACCTCCACTTTCTCTTAGGATTTCTGGCCAGTGTCTGGGGAAAATTGTGAGTTGATCTGTAGGCCTGTGTGTAGCTGGCAGTGCATGTCCAGTACGTACCAGCATCTTTTGTCAGTCTAGAAGCTAGTGTCCATGTCTGCTTAGTTGTACTAGGGGATACACACCCTCTTGGATATAGGAATTTCTGAGGTGCAGGCAGGTCACTAATATTGATTGAATGTTGCACGTGGTTTCTGAGGGGAAGTCCAAAGGGGCTAAGCTTAGGAAGGTTGAAGATCAGGATATATGCTGCAACACCAAGCAAGTTAGTCCTTTATACGTGCATGCAGGTGAATTTCTTGCAACATCAATCATTTGTGAAAATCTGTCCTATAAGCCACTTGTGAGGCTGAGGTACCCACCTCAGAGCTCGGTGTCAACAGAGTTTGCCAGGGTAGGCGACTCACTTGGAGGCAGTCCAGACAAATTTTCACACTGGGAAAGCAATTCACTAAAAATAAAATAAAATGACACATTAAGAATAAAATATTATGCACAGAACAAGAAATGTAAAACTGAAATCACAGAATATTGCACTGAAATAAACTGTAGCAATATTCCAAATAATTTCTAATCAAAAGTACTGCACAACACTACATAAAAATTTCTCAAAGAAAAATTTTAATGGTAGCAAAATGTTTACACAAGAATTATTGCAAAATGAGTCAATATTGCAATAAAAAAACACATATAAAAAAATGCAGTTGACAAAAGCATCAAAAAAAATATTATCAAGGAATGATCTGATTGAACACTTCAACTCTTAATTGCAGCTTAAGCAAACACTTACTGAACAAGCAAAAGAATGTTTTACTTTAAAAAGAAGGCAAAAATTGCACTAAGAGTGAATTTGTTCAATGAAATATGAAAAAAAAATAGATGTAAAAACACAAAACAGGGAAAAGGTTTGAACACTTACAGTGATCCCAGGTTACAACCTATATAGATGTGACAGAGTGAACAGGCAAAAGGGCGGGGGGGTTGGCCTGTACATTGCAGAGTCACTTGTTTGCACAGAACTGCTTAATGCCTCAAATGATGTAGTGGAAGTTTTAGCAGTAAAGGTCGAGAACCAAAACCTAGTCATTGTGGTAGTCTACAAGCCTCTGGATGCAACATCCCAGTAATTCCAGGAACAGCTGTTAAAAATTGACCACTGTCTGGAAAATTTTCCAGCTCCTGCACCCAACATCTTGCTCCTGGGGGATTTCAACTTAAGGCACCTAAAATGAAGGAATATAGCAAATAATATTGTTGCAGTAATAACACCAGGAGGCAGCTCTGATGAAAACTCACACTCACACGAGCTTTTAAATCTCTGCACAAAATTCAATTTAAACCAGCAAATAATAGAGCCTACTAGACTGGAGAATACACTAGACCTCATCTTCACTAACAATGATGATCTGATAAGAAATGTCACCATATCAAAAACAATATACTCAGATCACAACATAATTGAGGTTAAGACATGTATGGGTGGAGCCCCAGACCAACATAATGAGACTAGTCACGAGGGAGCATTCACCAAATTCAACTTCAATAACAAAAACATAAAGTGGGACCATGTAAACCAAGTCCTAACCGATATAAGCTGGGAAGATACACTAAGCAACACAGACCCCAACTTATGGTTAGAACTGATTAACTTGGTGGCACTCGATGTATACATAAGGCGTATTCCTCTAAGAAAAAGGAGGAGTAGATGTAAAATAGAAAAAGACAGGCACTCCCTTTACAGGCGACGGAAAAGAATAACAGAGCAGCTAAAAGAGGACAATATATCTGAAATGCGTAGGGAGACACTGGTCAGAGAAATAGCAAGCATCCAACTTAAGCTAAAGGAATCTTATAGGAGACAGGAATCGCGGGAAGAACTAAAAGCCATAAATGAAATCGAAAGAAACCCAAAGTATTTCTTCTCCTATGCCAAATAAAAGTCGAGAACAACGTCCAGCATTGGGCCCCTACTTAAACAAGATGGGTCCTACACAGATGACAGCAAGGAAATGAGTGAGCTACTCAAGTCCCAATATGACTCAGTTTTTAGCAAGCCGCTAACCAGACTGAGAGTCGAAGATCAAAATTAATTTTTTATGAGAGAGCCACAAAATTTGATTAACACAAGCCTATCCGATGTTATCCTGACGCCAAATGACTTCGAACAGGCGATAAATGACATGCCCATGCACTCTGCCCCAGGGCCAGACTCATGGAACTCCGTGTTCATCAAGAACTGCAAGAAGCCCCTATCACGAGCCTTTTCCATCCTATGGAGAGGGAGCATGGACACGGGGGTCGTTCCACAGTTACTAAAAACAACAGACATAGCCCCACTCCACAAAGGGGGCAGTAAAGCAACAGCAAAGAACTACAGACCAATAAAACTAACATCCCATATCATAAAAATCTTTGAAAGGGTCCTAAGAAGCAAGATCACCACCCATCTAGAAACCCATCAGTTACACAACCCAGGGCAACATGGGTTTAGAACAGGTTGCTCCTGTCTGTCTCAACTATTGGATCACTACGACAAGGTCCTAAATGCACTAGAAGACAAAAAAATGCAGATGTAATATGTACAGACTTTGCAAAAGCCTTCGACAAGTGTGACCATGGCGTAATAGCGCACAAAATGCGTGCTAAAGGAATAACAAGAAGATAAGATAAGATAAGATAAGATTTCGTTCGGATATTTAACCCCGGAGGGTTAGCCACCCGGGATAACCCAAGAAAGTCAGTGCGTCATCGAGGACTGTCTAACTTATTTCCATTGGGGTCCTTAATCTTGTCCCCCAGGATGCGACCCACACCAGTCGACTAACACCCAGGTACCTATTTGCTGCTAGGTGAACAGGACAATAGGTGTAAGGAAACGTGTCGGAATTTCCACCCGCCGGGAATCGAACCTGGGCCCTCCGTGTGTGAAGCGGGAGCTTTAGCCACCAGACCACCGGGCCACTCCACCAGACCACCGGGCCACTCCACCAGACCACCGGGCCAGTCGATGGATCTATAATTTCCTCACTAACAGAACACAGAGAGTAGTCGTCAACAGAGTAAAGTCCGAGGCAGCTACGGTGAAAAGCTCTGTTCCACAAGGCACAGTACTCACTCCCATCTTGTTCCTCATCCTCATATCCGATATACACACCGACAGCACCGTGTCTTCCTTTGCAGATGACACCCGAATCTGCATGACAGTGTCTTCCATTGCAGACACTGCAAGGCTCCAGGCAAACAACCAAATCTTTCAGTGGGCTGCAGAAAACAATATGAAGTTCAACGATGAGAAATTTCAATTGCTCAGATATGGTAAACACGAGGAAATTAAATCTTCATCAGAGTACAAAACAAATTCTGGCCACAAAATAGAGCGAAACACCAACGTCAAAGACCTGGGAGTGATTATGTCGGAGGATCTCACCTTCAAGGACCATAACATTGTATCAATCGCATCTGCTAGAAAAATGACAGGATGGATAATGAGAACCTTCAAAACTAGGGAGGCCAAGCCCATGATGACACTCTTCAGGTCACTTGTTCTATCTAGGCTGGAATATTGCTGCACACTAACAGCACCTTTCAAGGCAGGTGAAATTGCTGACCTAGAAAATGTACAGAGAACCTTCACGGCGCGCATAACGGAGATAAAACGCCTCAATTACTGGGAGCACTTGAGGTTCCTAAACCTGTATTCCCTGGAACACAGGCGGGAGAGATACATGATTATATACACCTGGAAAATCCTAGAGGGACTAGTACCGAACTTGCACTCGAAAATCACTCACTACGAAAGCAAAAGACTTGGCAGACGATGCGACATCCCCCCAATGAAAAGCAGGGGTGTCACTAGCACGTTAAGAGACCATACAATAAGTGTCAGGGGCCCAAGACTGTTCAACTGCCTCCCAGCATACATAAGGGGGATTACCAACAGACCCCTGGCAGTCTTCAAGCTGGCACTGGACAAGCACCTAAAGTCGGTTCCTGACCAGCCGGGCTGTGGCTCGTACGTTGGTTTGCGTGCAGCCAGCAGCAACAGCCTGGTTGATCAGGCTCTGATCCACCAGGAGGCCTGGTTACAGACCGGGCTGCGCGGGCGTTGACCCCCGGAACTCTCTCCAGGTAAACTCCAGATGCAGGAACAAAACACATCAATATATGCACAATACTATGAGAATTTTCTTGCAATGAGCTTGGAGTGTGAAAAATTGGAAAATAATTGTCTTGCTTCAACAAAATAATGGCAATATTGTCTGTGGAGATAAGGCAAATTAGACACTGGCTAAATGAAAAGAATTAACATAAGAATGTTCAACACACAGAAGAAAAAAAATAGCAAATGAATGAAAACCAAAACGGCAAGAATACACAAATGCTGGGAGAAAAAATAGTAACTGAGACAACACTGAGTTGTGATGCAGAATATAAGATAAGTTACCGAATTACTTCACTGTATATATTACTAGGCAAGGAACATAATATACTGTGAACACAAAACAATTGTGAGGTGTAAACACAAGGTTATACTGCTTATATATTGCACACAACAAGGAAAAACATTAAAGTACTTACTTTAAGTATATAAAAAAATTAACACAACACAACAGACATAAATAAAGCACGAAAATTAACACTGAAGAAAGAGAAAAAAAATATTGCAAACAGGATATAATGAACACTGACCAAGAGTCACTGAATGTCACTAAGAAATCAGTCAAGAAAATTGCCTCATCACTCGCAAATGTGTCTATATGATCACTGTAACGACGTTGGTGGAGAATGAGAGAGATGATGGTGAAGGCAGAAGTTGGAGTCTGGTGGCTGGCGGCGTTCCCTGGCGGCGTTGACCGCTCGATGAATTTGTGCTTAAATCAACGATGGACCCACACAGGAGGCTTTTACGATGGTGCACAGGGTCGAAGGAATACTCTTGTCTATTGACCCCCTATGTGATCTGTAAAATATGGTGCTAGAACCCGTGATAAGGGTTAAAAAAAAAAAAACAGTGGTAGTGGGTGAGGTGGGTGAGTGCTTGAGGCAGCCACATCAAGACATCGTATGGTGACTGGGCCTATGGGATGAGCAGCGTAAGCCACTCTGGGGACACCCGCACTAGGCACGAAAATATTCTAAGCCGGGCTGGCTTAAAAAAACCCACAAAATACCACAACATCACAGGGATGATGAAGCACTCAGAACAGCTAGAACTGGAAGCACAAAGCGATGAAGAAGACTGTACCCACGTGGCTTGCTTGAGTACTGGGTTAGTCACCTGGGTTAGTTGCTGGCTGGCTTGGCTTAACCCTTCACACAGACTGGCTTGATAAATTGTAACGATGAGCACAGCAGGGGTGGAAAGCTGGCTTAGCGGGCAAAGCTGGATGGTGTAGGGCTGGGCTGGACTCCCCCCCACAGACTGGCTTGGTGGCTTGGCTTACTTTGCAAACCTGGGTCAACCCCTCAGAAGTAATGCAAAGAAGCAAATAAAATGCTAATACACAGAGACTGGCCAGTAAGTGAAGCAATAGGCTGGTGAGAGCTTGCTTGGGGCAGCTGGCTTGGGATTGTTGAGTCACCCATCTCGGCAGGCCTAACGTCACAAGATGGCGACCGGTTCAGTAGAAATTTATCTCCAGAAATCACTGTAATCGTCAGAATTACAGGCCCTCCTCTGTCACCATTTGTCGTGGGGGTTCGAAGGGAGATATGAAGAATGAAGATAAACACACTTGTTGGATGGTAACACTATATTGCAGTGTGTGAGAAAGGGAGCCCAACCTGCCGTGTGTTGCCTGGTAGACCTATGCGTGGACTGAGAGCAAGGTAGCACATCCAATGCACTCACGCCGCATTCCGTGATGTCATACAAACAGTCACTAGGCCTAGCAAAGGGGTCGTGTATGTAAAACATATGGATGGTACTATGGCACTCAGATAAGCTATACATATACAGGGGATTCAGTAGCTATACTGCCGAATGCCCCTTATGTATGCTGGGAGGCAATTGAATGTTGCATCTCCTGCTGAGTCTTTTAATTTCATGGGGAGTGATTTTTGTGTGCAGGTTTGGTACCAATCCCTCCAGGACCTTCCAAGTGCATATTATCATGTGTCTCTCTCACCTGCATTCGAGGGAATACAGATAAAGGACCTTCAACCATTCCCAGTAGTTTAGGTGCCTTATCGTACTTATGTGTGCCGTGAAAGTTCTTTATACACTCTCCAGGTCTGCAATGCCGTTCGCCTTGAAGGGGGCCATTAGTGTACAGCAGTATTCCAGCTTAAAGAGCACAAGCGATTTGAAGAGAATCATCATGGGCTTGGCATCCCTAGGTTTGAAGGTTCTCATTATCCATCCTAGCATTTTCCTAGCAGATGGGGTAGATACATTGTTGTGGTCATTGAAGGCGAGATCCTCTGACATTATCACTCCCAGGTCCTTCACATTACTTTTCCACTCTATTGTATGGTTAGAATTTGTTGTATACCCTGACACATTTTTAATTTCTTCAAGTTTCCCATATCTGAGTAGTTGAAATTTCTCCTCGTTGAACTTCATATTGTTTTGAGTGGCCCACTAGAAGATTTGGTTGATGTCTGCTTGGAGTCTCACGGTGTCTTCGATGGAGGTCACTGCCATGGTAATCCAGGTGTCATCCACCAAGGAAGATACAGAACTGTAACTTACATCTCTGTGTCAGAAATGAGGATGAGGAATAGAATGGAAGTACTGTGCCTTGTGGAACAGAGTTTTTTACCGTGGCTGCCTGGGACTTTACTCCATTTACTATTACTCTTTGTGTTCTATTTGTCAGGAAGTTGTAGATCCACCTACCAAATTTTCTCAGTATTCCTTTATCACACATTTTGTGGGCTATTACACCATGGTCACACTTGTCGAAAGCTTTTGCAAAGTCTGTGTACACTACATCTGTATTTTGTTTATCCTTTACAGCATCCAGGACCTTGTCATATGGGTCCAGTAGCTGGGAAGGCAGGAGCGACCTGCTCTAAATCCATGTTGCCCTGGGTTGTGTAATTGATGGGTATCTAGGTGGTTGGTGATCATGCTTCTTAGAACCCTCTCAAAGATTTTTTATATGGGATGTTAGTGCTATCGGCCTGTAGTTCTTTGCAATTGCTTTATTGCCACCTTTGTGGAGTGGAGCTATGTCTGTTGTTTTTAGTGTGTGTGGAATGACCCGTGTCCATGCTCCCTCTCCATAAAATGCTGAAGGCACACAATAGGGGTTTCTTGCAATTCTTGATGAACACGAAATTCCATAAGTCTGGGCCTGGGGCAGCGTGCATGGGCATATCATTAATTGCCTCTTCAGTCTTGTAGAGTTAGAATAATATCCGAGATTTTTGAGATGACCAGATTTTGGGTTTCGTTCATAAAGAATTCATTTGGATTGTCGACCCTTAGTCTGGGCAGTGGCTCGTTGAACACTGAGTCATATTGGGACTTTAGTATCTCACTCATTTCTCGGCTGTCATCTGTGTATGTCTCATCCTACCTATGAAAGGGCTCAATGCTGGATATTGTTTTTCCCTTAGATTTAGCATAAGAGAAGAAGTATTTTGTTTTTGTTTTTTAATTTCCTTTTTGACTTGTAGTTCTTCCTGTGATTCATGTCTCCTGTAAGATTCCTTCAACTTAAGTTTGATATTTGTAATTTCATTAGCTAGTGCCTCCCTTCGCATTTCAGATATATTGGCCCCACTCAGCAACTCTGTGACTCTTAGCCTTTGTATAGGGAACGTCTCTCTCTAGTTTACATCTCTTTCTTTTTCTTTATGAAATATGTCTTGAGCAGATCTCAAGAACCACAGATTTCATTTTTTCAAGGTAAATGTTCAGATCCTCACAAACCCGTAATCAGGAACCTTGAATTTGTTGAAGGCAGGAATTCTTTCTTTCACGTGGAGTCAGCCATTCTCCATCCTTCGTGGTGGCCGATGCTACTGGGGAGGGTACCTGGTATGGCCCCATCCCCGCCAGTTGAGGATTAGCCACAGCCTCCTGGTTGCCTCCCATGTACCCTATGTCCATCTAGGGGAGCTGCATGTGTGCACTGATGGGGCAGTGCCCTGATGGTCATGCCCTTACCAAGTCTCCATGGGCAGCAGCTGCTGTCTGAACTAGTGGCAGAGTGGCAGATACAGCAGTTTCCACAGCGTCCTTGGCCTTCTTGGTGGGGGCTCCCATCTGCCCCACGTTGTCCTCCGACTCTTCCACTCATTCCATTACACATTTGCCGCTCTCCTGGTCCTTATATGGTGAATGTGGTCATGGGGGCAGAACCAGCAACTGTGCTGCTGACTGTGACCTCAGGGCTGCCCACACGGGGCACAGTGCCCTGGTCTGAGCCCTTAGGCACCCTCACTTAGCTCAAAGCTGATATACTAAACACAGTTCTACGATCATTAGAATCGATGCTACACTTATACTCGCCATAATGGGCACGAACGCATAGCCCAATAAGAACAACACTGCATAAATATGTGCGAAAACTAATACAGATGTCCTAATCCTCGTCCTCCAATATCTCTTTGTCCTTCACTAGGTTCTCCCTCCTGCCTAATGTTCCCTAAACCTATATAATAGAGTGGTAGCAATGGAAAATGAAAGAAGCCGATGGCTTCCCTGCAGCACGCCTTAGGTAAGTAACTCTTACCAGTAATTCTTGGTAGTTTTTATGTGGGCCCTAATAATTTCTAGCTGTTAGGGTATAGCGTTAGGGTGTTGTGGAAAATATTTAATTTTCCGAAGCTATAGTGCCTAATAGGTGTTTAATGTGTTGATGTGGCTCAAAAAATGTATTTGAAAATGGATTAGAACCAACAGTAAAATCGCCAGTAAAATCCACATACCAATGCCCATGCCGGGGACTACCTAGATGGGAATTTCCCTAATTCCTTCTATCTTGCACCAACTGAGCCCACGGAAGTCACCGAGATTATAAAGTCACTTAAAAATAACTCGGGGAATCTGTCTCATGTCCCACCATTACTGTACAAGCGAGCGGCCCATGTCCTTTCGCATGCTATTTCATTACTCTTTAACAAGTCACTAGAGACTAGCACCTTCCCGAAACTACTCAAGATGGCAAGGGTTACACCAATACATAAAGGTGGTGACCCTACAGACTTAAACAACTATAGGCCAATATCTAACTTACCATTGCTATCCAAAATCTTTGAGAAACTCGTGCACAGGAGACTGTATTCATTTATAACGGCTCAAAACATACTCAACCCCTGCCAATTTGGATTCAGGAAAAATAAAAGCACTAATGATGCAATCATAAAAATGCTAGATCTGCTTTACACAGCATTGGAAAATAAGGAATATCCACTAGGAATTTTTATTGACCTAAGAAAAGCTTTTGACACAGTAGACCACGACATCCTACTCCACAAACTTGATCATTACAGTATAAGAGGCCATGCGCTTGCTTATTTCAAATATTACATTACTAATAGGTATCAGTATGTCACCATTAAAGACACAGCATCAGCAACACGGTCACTTGATACTGGAGTTCCGCAGGGAAGTGTCCTTGGTCCCCTGCTCTTCCTCATATACATCAATGACCTTCCAAACGTATCCCAACACCTGAAACCCATTCTCTTTGCTGACGACACGACTTACGTCATGTCTCACCCTAATCTTGCCACCCTCAACACCACTGCGAATGAGGAGCTGATCAAAATATCGACTTGGATGACAGCCAATAAACTTACGCTTAACAATGACTGTTACGTTGGTATGTCTTATTACTTTGATGGTAAGGTTCTCACTACATGTTCTAGTGTGGGGTAGCTTTTACTTAATGGCCTTATTTGTCTAGGGGTAATACTTACATCATGGCTGATCATCTTGAGTGTCTCTGATACCCTTTCACCAGCCCTCTTCACAGGTTATGTAAACTACTACTATAAAAATATAACTGTATTCTGAATAGATATGTACAGAATATACAATCACAGCCTCCATTTTCAAAACAAAATCTACACACTCCATGCCTGTGCTCCACATGGTGTGTTGCAACAACTCTTGTCCTTCACTCTTCCTGACATAACTCTGGGCTAACCAGTGTTTTGACACACTTTAGTCACCCTGGGTATGGTGGCCAAAACTTAAATTATAAAAACTCACCCCTGGAGCACACATGATGCCCCAAAAGATAGGAGAAGGACCCAGAGATCCTGCCAGGTTGAAGGTCAGCCACAGAGAGAGTGAGTCAGTGAGAGGGAGAGAGAGAGAGAGGCTAAGCTCCTCCCACCAAAACAAAAGACTGTTGCCAAGCACAATTCTCCAGTTACCACAATTCTACCACACCTTAATTTTACTTTTACAAAAAGAAATACAACTTTATAAACTACTTATTTAAATTGTGTGTTTATGTGTCTATAGTATAACCTATTATATTGAGAAAAATAGGCTTGACCCAGCTGCCTCTCAGTCATAAGGTTGATCAGTCCTTCTGACATTTAGAGCAAAGTCCCCATCAATTCAATATAATTAGGTATTCCAGAGTAACTGTTACTTATAAATACATGTTGGGTCCTATAGCCCCATAACAATGACAAAACCTACTATATTATGTTTGGTAGCAGAGCAGGAGATGCACAAATTAACATTAAGATTGACAACACTCTAATTACCAGAAATAATGGGGGCAAATTCCTAGGCTTATACCTTGACAACAACCTGAATTTCAGCACCCATATCCAGCATATAACCAAAAAAGTATCCAAAACGGTTGGGATCCTCTCCAAGATACGATACTACGTGCCGCAAAATGCCCTTCTCACACTATACCACTCATTTATCCATACCTCACCTATGCTATTTGTGCTTGGGGATCAACTGCAGCAACACACCTAAAGCCAATAATAACCCAACAAAAAGCTGCAGTAAGAATAATCACTAAATCCCATCCCTGGCAACACACCCCCCTCACTCTTCATAGACCTAAACTTACTCCCTGTTCAGTACATCCACACTTACTACTGTGCAATCTACATCTACAGGGCCTTAAACTCTAATATCAACCTTGACCTAAAACGCTTTCTTGATAGTTGTGACAGAACCCACAGGCATAACACCAGACACAAACATCTCTACGACATTCCCCGTGTCCGACTAAACCAGGTAAACTCCAGGTATGTCAAAGGCCCTAAAATCTGGAATACCCTACCTGAGAACTCTAGAACTGCAGACACATTCATCACCTTCAAAACTACCATTAGAAAAAAAACATCTTATCTCCTTGATACACCCTGTCAACTAACTACACGAATACCACCTGGTGGTTCACACTTACACTCACTGACTCATTTGACCATAAACAGAAATATTAATCTCAATATTAAAATAATGAATCCTGTGATACTCCAATACTGAAACTATGTACTGTGCCAAAACAAAAGCATTTACATTGCTAAACTCACAAACTAGTATTTAGTCACTTAGCCATAATACCAACTTACCTCATAATTTGTAATATTTTACAATTAAGAATAAAACTAAGTCTGCCCGAAATGCCTAGCCATGCTAAGCGTTCTAGTGGTACACTCTGTAATCACTATTTTACTACATGTAAACCACACAATAACCAAATTTCTGTAAACTCAGCATTGTAATCCTTATAGAGAATAAACTTTGAATTTTGAATTTGAATTTGAACAGGGAAGCTCTGTGCCTGCGCTGATGGCCAGGGGAAGGTCGAGACAGAGCATCGGGAGCGGAAGTGTTTTGAATGGAGTTAAGAGGTTGGGAAAGCATGGACCAGGAAATTGGCATTCACGACGGCCTAAGGATTAATATAGGCCTCACTTCATAATAGGAAGTGTCGTAACTGTTCCTGGTGAAGAGTGAGGGAACGTGATTTACGGGACCACCGTAATAGTGGTAAAATTAGTGAATAATGGTAGGACCGGTGGTGACTGGTGCGACGCCATGGAGTGTCCAGGGGAAAATACCCGTGATTTAATCATCACTCATCGGTCTCAGATCTTAATGGAGTGACCTCTAATGTGCATAATAATTATGAGACATTAAATCGTCTTGTGAATTGTAATGTAATCAGTGATAATAACACTAAGTTAAGAGAATGCGTGAAGTGAAATAAGTCGCATTGCTCCGAGTGAACACATGTAGAACTCGTGGTTCCTGTCCCGAGGATAGTGAAGTTTTTATGGAGTCACGACTTCTAAACCGGGACAAACCAACGAATACCTCGTCCTGCTGGAATAAGAACCGTGTCGGTGTAGCAGGACGTCGAAATGAGATGGTGAATGGAGGAAATAAGGAGCATCAATCACCTACAGTTAAGTAACCCTTCTAGTTATAGCAGACCGATACTGGCCAGTTAGGTATGTTGTAATTGGATAGGTTGTGGGTGATCCAGCTACATCAAGTGACCACCAGAGAATATCTGGTAAGTGGTGGTATTATATACGTATAAGTGTTTTTCCTTGATGGATATATCCATGTGTAACTTACCCCCCCCCCTCTCTTCATTCAGTTAAACTAATATAATCTATACAGTCCACAATTAATTAGTAGCGCCGTACTTGTGGGTGCTATCCAATTCATACTGGTCTTGGATAGATATGGGTAAAATTGTGAGGTCGACGGAACCTCTCTCCAGGTACCTGCTGTGACCAGGGGTGGCTAAGTTTTCTCACATGTCTATACGGGGTGACTACGGTAAACAATATGGTTGTCTCCTCCCAATGAGATTACGTACTTGTATGAATGTAATGTTGAGGCACACACAGGTAACCCCCTATAAAATTTTCCATAGGTGTGTTCTACCAGCCTAAGTGGAAGCCACCAGGCCCGGTGGCCTGGTGGCTAAAGCTCCCGCTTCACACACGGAGGGCCCGGGTTCGATTCCCGGCGGGAGGAAACATTTCGACACGTTTCCTTACACCTGTTGTCCTGTTCACCTAGCAGCAAATAGGTACCTGGATGTTAGTCGACTGGTGTGGGTCGCATCCTGGGGGACAAGATCAAGGACCTCAATGGAAATAAGTTAGACAGTCCTCGATGACGCACTGATTTTCTTGGGTTATCCTGGGTGGCTAACCCTCCGGGGTTAAAAATCCGAACGAAATCTTATCTTATCTTTATAATTTTACACCATATGTATAAAGATAAAATATATAGTGGACTCGATAACTCAAGTCACAAATAATATATGCAGTCCACAGCGTTACTGGTACGTATTAATGCTTATCAAATCTTTATAATCCCGACGTGAGGGTTGGCAGAGTGTTTGGGTCATCGAAGGAAGAGGTATGGTGAGCCTAGTCCCTCTAAAATCCCATAATAAATTGTTGCTGAGTTGTTCCCCTCAGGGAAGGTTCCTTGATGTTGGTGAGGGGATAAGATAAGATAAGATAAGAGATAAGATTTCGTTCGGATTTTTAACCCCGGAGGGTTAGCCACCCAGGATAACCCAAGAAAGTCAGTGCGTCATCGAGGACTGTCTAACTTATTTCCATTGGGGTCCTTAATCTTGTCCCCCAGGATGCGACCCACACCAGTCGACTAACACCCAGGTACCTATTTACTGCTAGGTGAACAGGACAACAGGTGTAAGGAAACGTGTCGGAATGTTTCCACCCGCCGGGAATCGAACCCGGGCCCTCCGTGTGTGAAGCGGGAGCTTTAGCCACCAGGCCACGGATTTAGGGAATTGGATCTGTGCTCCAGTTCCCCGAATTAAGCCTGAATGCCTTCCACATTCCCCCCCCCCCAGGCGCTGTATAATCCTACGGGTTTAGCGCTTCCCCTTGATTATAATAATAATACTGAGTTGTTGTACCACCTCGTAAATTATGTGGATGAAATGACTCAGGAATGTACCTGTGAATCTCATCTCCGTAATTTCCCGCCACCATAATGGAAGTGCACTTGAGATATTAATGGTGAAGGGTAATACTGTTGATATTGATAATGTTTCTTATTTAATCAGTTCTTTCATTCCTGAAAGGGTCTTCATTTTTTGACGTCAATGTAATTAAAATTTTGTTTTATTGGGTAACTAATTCATATATATATATACTGTATTGATTGATGAAAATAAATCCGACAAAAATTTAAATAAAATATTAATTTAATATAAAATTTTATAAAGTATTTTTAAGTTTCTCAAAATGAAATATAAATTTTGTAATCTATAAAACGATTTAAAATATTTACATAAAAACTTCTAATTTTAAAAATAATTTAAATATTATTTAATAAATAATCAAAAATAAATTCTTCTGCCCCTTTATATGCAATTGCATTTCGGAATTTTTTGCAACCTTGTGAAAGGTTTAATAAATGTTTTAATTACAAAATATGTACTAGATAACTATTAGGGAACATTATTCCAAATAACATATTATTCGACGAATTGCAAGAGTTTTCATTTACTGAGTACTATAATGGTATACAAGAAGGAGGCACCGGCCTGAAGACTGAGCTGCGGGGGCGCTGACCCCCGGTGCACCCCCCTTGTATACCATGATACTCGGTAAGGAGAAAGCTCCTGCAACTTGTCAAATAATATATTAGAATAATGTTCCTTATTTAAGCGTTATTATTACCTATTGTTTAATTTGTAATTAAATCATATTAATGGAAACCACTTATAAGGTTGTAATTGCATATAAAAGACTAACACCAGTTATTTGTTATTATTTATTTACTAATATTTGAAATATTTCTAAAATTAAAAAGTTTTATGTAATTTATTTAAAATTAATAAAATTGAAAAAATCTTAGAATTTGAAGAATTTAAATGCATTATATAAAATTTTATTGAAAATAAATATTCCATTTACTTGGATGCCATAAAGTCTCAATGAAAACCAGGAAACCTTTCCAAACCCACATTCACAACACTCTCACGATCCCCCCCCCCCCTCCCCGCCAGGGAGGCGAGCCCGCTGTGACCCCCTGACTCCCTCCAACCTATGAAAACCCCTTCACTCACTCATTATCAATCACAGACTTACGAGAATCCCTAACGTTAGCATTCTATACCCCTCTGAGAAAACCTGATCCCACCTCCTCCCATACAAATCTCTGTTACGACACATCGTACGATAGAACGTTACCGCAAGAACCTTTCTTCTCTCCTCACTATCCCCTCTCCCCCTCATCACCCACGACATATATAATCTACCATGATATAATATAAAGCTCTTATGACACCCTCGTCTAACCCACCCATATCTAGACTTAAAGCAGGCAAAACCGACACCCCATGGCCACCCACCCTCTATACCAACCTACTTAACCAGCACCTAACCTCCTCTTGCCCTTCACAAAAGTAAACTACATGGAACGCTGTCTCATCCCCTCCACAGATACCACACCCCCCACCCTCTACAACCTGTCTGTTTCGTAGTATCTCACCAGACGGAAGGATCCCATGCAGAAAACGAAACATTGCCTCACACGCCCGAGGGTTTAACTTCATTTTACTAAATCTAAACCAAATACTCTTCCACGCATACATGGGGAACAAACCCTCAACTGGGATAACGCACCTACCTACAAGTAACCTACACAAAACCCTTATACAAACCTTTCTCAGCTCCCTAACCAACATCAAGGCCCTCAAAACGATTTTGCATTCCCTCGACTCCATTCCTCGATACCACATACCCAGCCTGTCGTGTATCATTCCCAACTGCCCCGCGTTCACACCCTCACGCAACACTTCCCATTCAATACACACACATTTAGCCCTCCGTCTCAAATCCATCAACCCCAACCCACCCTGACTTACAGGTAACATTACAACTTCCCTCCGTAACCAATCACAACGTGAACCCCACAAAAATTTGTACACCTGTCTTAGAAGCCCCGCAATCGCTGTCCCTGTTTACCTGGAGTTTACCTGGAGAGAGTTCCGGGGGTCAACGCCCCCGCGGCCCGGTCACATTACAACTTCCCTCCGTAACCAATCACAACGTGAACCCCACACATTACAACTTCCCTCCGTAACCAATCACAACGTGAACCCCACAAAAATTTGTACACCTGTCTTAGAAGCCCCGCAATCGCTGTCCCTGTAATTGGGAACACAGCTGCAACATGCCAAATCTTACTATACAATAAAATGTTTACAACTATCACTCGCTGTATAAGAGTTAGGTGCTGGGGTCTCAGAACACCTAGACGCCCCACGATCCTTTCCAATAACCTATCCGAGTTTTCCTCTCGCGCCGCAACCATGTCATCCTTATAAATAATACCACAAATCTGTAAAGACACCGCCCATTCTTTAACAACATTACATCTCCCCCTCACACCCCCCACCCAAGAACCCAACCCCATGCACCTTGACTTCGCACTGTTTACCTGCATACCCGTGGCACTTCCAAATAATTGCACAACCACGTCCAACACTCCCATTGACATCCCTTCACGAATGAGAACAGTGGAGTCATCAACATATCCTATTAAACCCGGCCAGGCCCTCCCACCCCCCACACTTCCCTCACATGGCGTACATAAGCTGCGGTCAACCATTCTATAAAAGGGGTCCTGGAAACACGCAAACAATATTTGGGACATGGGGCATCCCTGTCTAAGGCCTCTACCCATTGCAATATCCCTCCCCATACACCCATTAATCTGTATCCTCATTTTCGCTCCCTTGTATAACGTATTTACCCACTCAACTATTTCCTCCCCAAAACCCTGTCTCCTAGTATAACCTGCAAAGCTCCCCTTTCCACTCTATCATATGCTCCCTGCCAATCTAGAGCCAACAAAGCTGCCCCTCCACCCCCACCCATAGCTTCCACAAAACTTCTCAGCATCCCATGTCCTTCAATCATCGACCTTCCCGGCAACCCAAACTGAGATTTTGACACGACCCTTCCCACAACACATTTGAACCTATTACCTAAAATAACCTAACATCCCTTAATAAATCCCTAAGAGCCACAGACATATATCCAGCCCCTTTTGGGTCCACATCAGCCACCCTGATTACACTATACAAGTCCCACCAACTATTGCCACCTCTGGCAGTGCACTTAAGAAAAACACAAGATCCTCACACACAAAATCATTCTTTACCTTTATGTTATTTTCTGCCGGCGCATACACACTCACAAAAGACAAACGCTTACTCATCCACCACCCATCCACACGCCACACCCTCCCTCGCTTCTCTGCAAAACAAACAGGCTCGTCTCCCTTATTAAAATTCCCACACCACCTTTTAGACGGGGCGATGGCAGAGTAACTACTCGAAATCCTGCCACCTCCAACACCCTACCCTCTTTAAAATTGTGCTCCTGCAGGAACACAACATTCACTCTAGATTTATTCAGGAAATTACGAAACCAATCTCTCTTCATACCGCTACATAACCCATTAACATTTACATACACCTAAGGCCTATTAAAGTTTCCACCCCTGCTTCCTCTCATCACTCTTTACAACTCCAGAGCTTGAATTTAAGTTTGACACCTTCAGAGTGTTCTCTTTCCCTCCCCCCTTCCGGTGCCTCCTATCATGGCTACCACCACCTACACCACTACCTTCACACTTCACCTCAGTCTGTTTCCCAGGCCTTTGTGCAGGCGTAAGGACGTCATCAGAATCTAATGTAGCCGCCCTCTTTCTCATGACCGTCATGTTACACATGTCTTGGTCAGATGTTGCCTCTCGATGAACCTCCACCTCTACCTGAGAATGGTTTAATGATTCAACGGACGACTCCAAACCACCATCACGTCCCAAATTATCATGTCTCCAACTTTCTGGAAACGACGACTCTCCGATGACACCACGCTCAGATGTAACGTCCCTCTCTGGCGGTGACAAAGTCTTCAACACCTCCACCAATTCCTCCTCAATCTCAAGAACCTTCTCCTGTAATTGCTGCTCCTCCTTATCCACAGGAGACGATACATGATCAGGTAGCTGGGGGAGGGACTCCAACTCACCGCCAGTCTTGTGTGCCTGATCCACTATCTCGCTCCACAAAACACCACGCCCTCCATCCGATGTTTGTTTCTCACCTGTCACCTTTGAAGCAGGGGCTGCGACGTCCACCACAGGTCCAGGCACACGTCTTCGCTTGTCACAGGTCGCCGCTATGTGATCATACTCACCACATAGGTGGCATGTACGTCATTGTCCTGGGTACATTACCATTACCTGCGTCCTGAAATCTTGTAGATACACATAGGACGGTATTGGGTGCCTCAAAGTCATTTTTAGGTTGAAAGAACCCTCTGGAAAACCAGCATAGGCACCTGCTGCCCACGTACCATGTTGAGCATAATGCACCGTCCCATACATCTCAAAAACTTTCCTTATATCCGCCTCGTCCGCCTCAAAGGGAATGTTGCGTAACTTGATCCACGTATAATGCCGTGAAACATCTATCATTCTTACACTGACAGCTGGTGTGACGCTAAGACTTACATCCTGAAACCTGGTGACTAACAATTCATAAACCGTAGCTGATAGCAGTTTGACGAAAATTCTTTGGCCTCCGTTTAATGCTACACCATACAAGTCACTATCTTGTATGCCATATGTCTCCCGGATGATCTTTGGCAATAAGACTTGTGCAGAACTAGGCGTTATCGTTCCTTTAAGTAGCTCAATGCCTACTGTATTTATCCGGCGTCTCAGACTAACCGCCATCTTGACAATCACAGTGCATCTATGTTGTTAACAGAGGCGTGACAGCACCACTTCACACCGCTGCAGCCAGGTAACTGACAAGGGAGCTCGCCTACAAACCGCAGAGGGGTGCAGAGCACAACCGCACTCTACCGTGGTCAGGCAGCGAATGATTTTAATTACCTTGACGGCGATAGATTGAGACCTCAGTGAAGATCGACACCACGCCCAGCCCTTCTAGGGCAGGGTAAGTGCCTGAGCCAGAGCTTTTTTTTTTTATATTATATTTAAAGCAATGCAAATACAAAGTGGTATAAATACACAGAACAGATTAATACACGCATAACGGAGATAAAACACCTCAATTATTGGGAGCGCTTGAGGTTCCTAAACCTGTATTCCCTGGAACGCAGGAGGGAGAGATACATGATTATATACACCTGGAAAATCCTAGAGGGACTAGTACCGAACTTGCACACGAAAATCACCCACTACGAAAGCAAAAGACTTGGCAGACGATGCACCATCCCCCCAATGAAAAGCAGGGGTGTCACTAGCACGTTAAGAGACCATACAATAAGTGTCAGGGGCCCGAGACTGTTCAACTGCCTCCCAGCACACATAAGGGGGATTACCAACAGACCCCTGGCAGTCTTCAAGCTGGCACTGGACAAGCACCTAAAGTCAGTTCCGGATCAGCCGGGCTGTGGCTCGTATGTTGGTTTGCGTGCAGCCAGCAGCAACAGCCTGGTTGATCAGGCTCTGATCCACCAGGAGGCCTGGTCTCAGACCGGGCCGCGGGGGCGTTGACCCCCGGAACTCTCTCCAGGTAAACTCCAGGTAAACAGTGACACCTCAACCAGGTAGTCTAAATACATGCAAACGATTAATATTACATAGAACATTGTAACACTGAAGTTCAACAGAGCTCAAAGGCTACCTATGTACATGTTTATTTACCAATTAAACTAACATTACCACAAAACATAAAACATTGCTACAAATACAAGGGATGATAAAGTATACTAAAATGCCACAATACCTTAAATAATACTAACACAATATGAAATATTACATTTCAAACACATTTATACAACTACCAATAAAGTTGGTATTACCGGTAATGACTTAATTACACATTAATTACCCCCCCCCCACTTCACCCCGAAATGAATATGATCGTTATCACCAACATGGTAACTTTAACATCCTAACTTGACATATACGAATAAACTAAGTGGTAATTATATAAGTATTGGTGAAACAGTAACACCAAAGACACTGTACAATGAATAAAAATATTAACATAAGGGAAACATGGCCAAGTCATACACATTACAGTGGTATTACACACTCTCACACACCATACATTACAGTGGTATTACACTCTCTCACACACCATACATTACAGTGGTATTTTACTCTCACACACCATACATTACAGTGGTATTACACTCTCTCACACACCATACATTACAGTGGTATTACACTCTCACACACCATACATTACAGTGGTATTTTACTCACACACCATACATTACAGTGGTATTACACTCTCACACACACACCATACATTACAGTGGTATTTTACTCTCACCATACATTACAGTGGTCTTACTCTCACACGCAACATTCGACATCCATTATCATACAAAAGTATCACTTCCGATAGTGACTTAAAATTTCATCACATTCCCCCCCCCCCCACACACACATCAACAGAAACATCCTGAATTATCATTCAGCAAGAATATATTTAATATGTCTTACAATCACTGGTGATACAGGAACATCAAATCGAAAACGTATTAGTGACATTGACACTTAAACCAGGGTAAGATACACTTCTAGTGCTTAACAAGTCCAGGAACATTGCTTAATGAAGTTCAACCAATCCTTAATCACATCAGCACATCTAAGGTGCACACAGGCGCAGACTGTGATTAACACCTCAATTACTGGGAGTGCTTGAGGTTCCTAAACCTGTATTCCCTGGAACGCAGGCGGGAGAGATACATGATTATATGCACCTGGAAAATCCTAGAGGGACTAGTACCGAACTTGCACACGAAAATCACTCACTACGAAACCAAAAGACTTGGCAGACCATGAAACATCCCCCCAATGAAAAGCAGGGGTGTCACTAGCACGTTAAGAGACCATACAATAAGTGTCAGGGGCCCGAGACTGTTCAACTGCCTCCCAGCATACATAAGGGGGATTACCAACAGACCCTTGGCAGTCTTCAAACTGGCACTGGACAAGCACCTAAAGTCGGTTCCTGACCAGCCGGGCTGTGGCTCGTACGTTGGTTTGCGTGCAGCCAGCAGCAACAGCCTGGTTGATCAGGCTCTGATCCAATGCGGGGGCGTTGACCCCCGGAACTCTCTCCAGGTAAACTCCAGGTAACACATCATACGCACAGGTTCATACACATTCGCCCGTTACATTATGCAAGGAGACGACCCCGTTTCTACCCCTGACATTCCATCCTACATTAGCATTTACCATCCCTACCCTGCCCCTCCCACCTAATTTACAAATTTAATAAAACCTCTAATGTAAGTTCTCTATATCCCTCTGAGAAAGCCCGCTCCCACCTTCTCCCATAAATTTCTCTGTTACGGCACAACGTTTTATAAAACGTAACTGCCAATACCTGCCTCTTCACCTCACTGACCCCTTTGCCCCTCATTCCCCACGTTATGTATATATAATCTAATAATAATGTACTCCACAGCCCTAATAATATTCTCATCCATACCCCCCACGTCAAGACTTAATCGCAGAACAGAAATGCTTTTACCTCTTATCCTATGCAGCACCCTGCTCAAACCAACCCCTGATGCTCCCCATCCCCTCACAAAAATACACTACGTGGAATGCAGAATCCTCCCCTCCACATATTCCACAGACCCTCCCCCTCAACCACCCGTCTATCCCGTAAAACCACACCCGACGGTAAAATCCCATGCAAAAAACGATACATCACCTCACGCCAACGGGGTTGTAACCTTAACCTACTGAACCTTCTCCATATACTTCCCCAGACATACATGGGGAAAATTCCCTCCACCGGTGCCACTACCCTCCCCACTAACATCCTACACAGCCTACTTATTTTTACCTTCCCTAGATCTCTAACCAACACCATTGCCCTCAAAATAGTTTCACACTCATGCAACTCTACTCCAGAATACATATGTTGCAATCTACGGTGTATCTTGACCAACCCCCCCCCCCCCCCACCCACACCCTCCCTCATCACCTCCCTCTTAATGAAGATACATTTTACCCTCCGCTTTAAATTCATTAAACCCAACCCCCCCTGACGCACAGGTAACATTATCACATCCCTTTTAAGCCAATCACAGCCTGAACCCCACAAGAATTTAAAAACCCATCGAAGTATACTTGCAATTGCCGTCCCAGGGAACACGGCTGCCACGTGCCAAACCTTGCTATACAATAAGACGTTAATAACAATGGCACGCTGCACAAGGGTCAAATGATAAGGCCGCAATGCTCCCAAGCGACCCAGAATCCTGTCTACCAACCTAACCGAGTTTTCCACACGTGCAACATCCAGATCATCTGCATAGATAAGACCACAAATTTTTAACGTAGTCACCCACTTTGTCACAACTGCAGTACCCCACTCAACCCTCCCCACCCAAGCTCCTAACCCCATGACCATGGACTTCTCTGAATTCACTCTCATACCAGTTGCACCTGCGAACGTGTCAACTACCCCATCTAAGGCGTTCATTGGCATCCCCTCCCTAACCAGAACAGTAGTATCATCTACATACCCTATTAGAACTGGCCAAACCCTCCCAACTCCACTCCCTTCCCCCTCACTAATGCCCATTTGCTGCTCCACCATTCTATAAAAGGGGTCCTGTATGCACACACAAAAGCTGTGACATAGGACACCCCTCTCTAAGTTCCCTACCCATTACAATCCTTCCCCCCAATCTTCCATTAATCTGTACCCTCGCCATTGCCCCACGATATAATGCATCTACCCAACCCACTATTTCTTCCCCAAAACCCTGTTTCCTAAGGATAGCTCTCAATGCTTCTCGCTCCACTCTATCATATGCTCCTTGCCATTCTAGTGCAACCAAGCCCCCCCTTTTACTTCCACAAAATCCCATAGTAACCCATGCTCCACCCCCATAGACCTACCTGGCAACCCAAACTGGGTTTCCGATACAACCCACCCTACTACACACTTAAACCTATTTCCTGAAATCTTAGCAAACAACTTATAATCTGTGCATAACAACGATATTGCCCTGTAGTCCCTAAGTGTATGCTGTCCCTTACCCTTCGGCACCAAGACTACTACAGCTGTTGCCTGCTTTTCTCCCAACGTGCCCCTCTCCTTCATCAAATTTAATAACCTTACCAAAAAAACCCTCATTAGCTCCCAATGCTGTTGATAAAACTCTGCCGGTAGTCCATCTATTCCCGGTGCTTTGCCCTTATGCATTTCACTTAAAGCTCTCCATATTTCCTCAGTTATTTCCCCACCCAGTGCTTCCCTATCACTGTTTCCCAACCGACATGTCACACTTCCACACACCTGTTCTAAATCCCCAATCCCTACCTCTTCCTCTTGCCAATACTGCTCATACCACTTATCCGCAAGCAACCCCATGCCATCTGTAGTTTGTATAACCTGACTCACCCTATACCCACCCAGCGACTCATGAACCTCCAACCATGGAATAGCTGTTGCCTGCTGATGTTGTTTTTGCCTACGCAACACAAACGATGACGGTCTATCTCCCCATAACACCTCCTCCACCCCCGCCATTACTCTCACTGCTTGGAACTTCTCATCCTGGATTTTCCGCAGCCTCTCCTTAAGTACCATAATGTCGTCCATAGGATAGGTACCCTCCATCACTCCCCGTACATAACAACCCCTTAACTTGTCCTCCAAATAGTTAATGAGCCCATATTTTAAAGAATTGATCCGTTTCCTTTCCCGCACATAATGCTGAATCCATTCCTTAGCCACACCATCCCACCACGTCACCACATTCTCTACCCCTTTTACCTCCTCATTTAACCCCTCCCACAGCACTGTAAAACCCTCCAACCCCTTCTCATCTTCTAACACACTCGTATTTAACTTCCAGTATCCCCTAGAGATATTAGCTAATGACTCCCACTCGACCTCTGCCACTACCGCCCGATGGTCGGAAAAAGCTACTTCAATTGTACGGACAGACTTTGACAATACCCCGTGAAATATGTACAACCTATCTAACCTAGCTGCGTAACCTCTCCTCACGAAAGTGTGCTCTACCTCCCACGCGCCCCCACCTACCATATCCCTCAACTGAACATCCACCAAGAGATTTCGTAAGGCTGCCAACATGTGCCCCCCCCCCTCGTGGTTCCACATCAGCTCTCCTAATTACACAATTCCAGTCCCCACCAACGATGGCCACTGCAAGTAAACCATGTAAGACGAAAACTAGATCATCACACACAAAATCCCTCTTTACTTTCATATCGTTGTCTGCTGGCGCATACACACTTACAAAGGTTACCCTCTGCCCCATCCACCACCCATCCACATGCAACACCCTCCCCTCTCCCCCCTCACTTCGTATCAACACAAACAGGCTCGCCTCCTTTATCAATAAACCCACACCACCTTTCAAACGTGCAGATGGCAGAGTCAAAACCTTAAACCCTGCCACCTCTAGCACTCTTCCCTCCCTGAAATTATGCTCCTGTAGAAATACGACGTCCACTCTATATTTACGTAGTTCTGGTTTGACAGCAGAGGCGCGACAAGCATGTCACACCACCGCAGCCAGGCAACTGAGGAGCGTCTGCACAGCAGATCCCCTCAGCTCAAGACCGAAGAGGACAATGATGAATCTCTTAAGTGCACTTCCATTATAGACACTACTACCTTCATCATTATGTCTTTTATAATTATTAACATTACTATTAGTCATCATTATCATTATCGTATGGCTGGAAAACAGGATGTGTTTCCATAAGACACCTGCTGCCCCTGTCTGTGTTCATCCATCAGTTTAATTAAAATGGGCACCTGGGTGTTAGTGGACTGGTGTGGTTCGCATCCTGGGACAAAACTGACCTAATTTGCGGGAAATGCTCAGCATAATAAGTGATTTTCTCTATAGTAGTATGTCACTTATGACAGCTATGGTCTGTATACCTTGTACATGTACTTGTAGTAAATAAAGATATTATTATTATTATTATTATTATTATTATTATTATTATTATTATTATTATTATAACTACTGGACAACAATGACAAGGTCCTGGATGCTCTAGAAGACAGACAAAACGCAGATGTAATATACAGAGACTTTGCAAAAGCCTTCGACAAGTGTGACCATGGTGTAATAGCGCACAAAATGCATAATAAAGGAATGGCAGGAAAAGTTGGTACATAGATGGATCTATAATTTCCTAACAAGTCGAACACAAAGAGTAGTTGTGGAATATTAAAATTGCCTGGATGAATCTCACAAGATACATACAAGCAATTGGTAACAAAGATTATTCCTTATCAAGGGGTATAGAGACATGTATGAATTTTGGGAAATCCTAGGTCGCAAAAAATGTCCCACTTCGAATACCTACTACTCTCATATCGCTGTATAGCCCTTGTGGCTTAGCGCTTCTTTTTGATTATAATAATACTACTCTCATACTGCCACAAGTCACTCTGGACCTATATTAATTCCAAAAGAAATACATCACCAGTAATTCTGGTAAACTATTATTATAAATTATATGGACTGTATGTTAAATTTGGTTAATGAATACATATACACATATATCAGAAGGAGAATTTATATTAATAACACTCACTAATTTGACTGGAGATTACTTGGTGTGTCATCTACAACCCCCTGCCTAAATTATGAAGAACTACTGGCCAGAAATTTCAACATATAAAGACATTACTTATCTGGGGGACAGTGTAATTCTTATCTCTTTTCCCATCTAATTTCGGAGTCCTCTCCAGTCGTTGGTTTCTCACATTCTGCAGGGCTGTAACTCCAACAATTTCTGTTCCTATTTGAGAGGTTTCAACCACATTTTAACCTCCAGAATGACGAGAATTCTTCCCATTCTCTAGCGTTCCTTCTAACCCCATTCAAAACATGGCATCACTCCCCAAGTGATGCTAACACTCTCGCTAGTTCCTTTTTTATTTGCAAATTAATTTTTATTAAATACAATGTATTTCACTAATTTACATGCAATATACACTATTTTCGGAAATATACCTCTTCAAGGGGGGCTCCTTGGCGTGGTGAAGAGGCTCTTGGTCTGAGGAATTAGACCTATCGGTCTTCTTCCTCAGACCGAACCTAATTACCCCCCAATCTCCCCTCCCCTATCCCATCCTCCCCATCCTCCCCTTTTTCCTTTCCTCCTCCCCCTCCCCACCCCTCCCTTTTGCCCTTCCTCTTTTTGTCCTTTGGGATTTCTCCCACAGGCGCGCTAGTTCCTAGGTAGAGGAAAGGATACCGGGGTCCATCCCATTCCGTTGAGGTTCTTAGCGGTGGCGTAGTTTGCCGTGGAATCTGGATCGCCTGGGGATGTCCCGATCCCTCTCCGGTATCCCGGAGTAGCTTTGGGTGTCTTTCGGGCGACGAGTGTATCTCTGGAAGCCACCTTTCGGATTCCGGGGGTGGTGGCCGAAGGAGGTATGCTTTGTGGCGGATATCCGGCCGCCCTCTCTTTTGTCCACCGAGGTAGCTCGGCAGATGTGAGGTTGCTATCCCGGATTGTTAGTTTACTAGCATGATGGGTAGGGTATGGCACGGGTTCCATGCTGCATCTGCGCTACTTGCGGTGCTGAGGTCCTCTTGGGCGCGGAGGGAGATTTCTGGCCCTTTCATTCCTCCTAGGACCTATCCCTCCCCGGTCCCCCCTTTTTTTTCTTTTTTTTATTTTTATTTTCTTTTCTTCTTTCTTTTTTTTTTCTTAAAAACAAAAAGAAAGAAGTAACCTAACCATGGCAGCCCTAGTCCATGAACCTGGTACCCCCGGGCCCCTTCTTGATACCGCACCCCGTTCTGACCCCGCCTCGTCTTTGGACCACTCTTCAGACATTCCTCATGCCTCTGTACCTATTGCCGGTGCTGTTTCCTCACCCGCTTCAGGTACTGAGGCCTCGACTGACTCCTTCGATTTATCGGACCTTCGCTCTCCTCTGACTATGCTTCCGGCCTCTCCCTCTACGGTGCGGCAATTTTCAAATCGCCGACCCGTTCCACGTCGGACCAACTCTGGTCCCACACCTAAACACCAACGACAATTACCTGCTGATGATACTTCTCCACCTTCTCGTTCTTCTCAGAAACGATCGACACGTCCTTCACTACCTTTCCACGCTCAGTTTCAGACTGAACAGTGGACTAAATTCTTCACTTTACGACCAACTTCCTCTACTGCCTATCTTTCTGACCATAGTATTGGCAAGGCACTCCTACGCCATGTTGGTAAAGATATTTCTTTTCATGCTCTTAAGAGCGGTACGCGCATCATTACTGTACAGAATGCTACCCAGGCTCATGAGCTCTCTCGTCTTTCCCATATCGATACTGTTCCTGTCACTCTTGAAAAACATCATTCCCTCAATTCTTGTAGTGGTACCGTCATTCTGCCCCATACCATAGTTCAACAAAATTTCCAGACATGTGGCACTGACATTCTAGAACAGCTGGAACTCCAAGATCTCCCAATCCTCAAGGTAGACACTTACGTTCTTCCTGCCCGTGGGCGGAGACGATACCCTAGCAATGTGGCTCGTTTAACTTTTGACAGCCGAGAACTCCCATCCTCAGTTTATATAGCAGGACATCGGTTACAAGTTCGAAAGGTGATCCCTACACCACAACAGTGTAGAAATTGCTGGCGATTTGGCCATCCAGCGAAATATTGCAGATCTATCGCCGAATGCCCAGTCTGTGGTGCCGATGACCATTCAAATACGTCTTGCAATCGATCTCCCTCTTGCCTTAACTGTCATGAGGCTCACCCTTCGTACTCTCGCCGTTGTCAGGTCTATTTAAACGAGCGGGAAACCCGTTACCTCAAAGAGACAGAAGGTCTCCCTTATGCCATGGCAGTTTGTCATCTCCGCCTCCAAGGGAGACTCCCACGTGTTTCTTATTCCCGTGTTTCAAAACGTCCCCCCACTTCTGGTATCCCATCTTCTACACCCACCTCTGTGGTTACCTCTCCCATAATCACTCCTGTATCTAATCCTTTTGCTGTCCTCGGCTCAGACGTCCCTACTTCAACGCCTCAGTCTAATCTCGCTTCTTCGAGTTCTCTCTCACAAGCCTCAGTATCGACGAGACCTCGTACGACACCTCCTCCCAATCGTCCCTCTACTTCTCAAAAGTCAAAAAAAGGTCCGGTAACACCTCCTACCCATCTTCCACCTCCTCATTTTACCCTCCCTGTCTCTGTCCCTAGTTCTTCCCCTCTCACTGGCTCAGTTACAAGTGCAGAGGTTCACCCTCCTCCTCGTAATGTACCTTCCTCCCCTGTTCCCTCCCAAGTTTCTTCCTCTTCTGCCACCTCCCAGGTTCCTGCCTCTTCTGTCCCCTGCCACGCTTCTCCAGTTCCCTCCACCCTTTCGCCCCCCCCCTACCTTGGTACAGTCCAATACAGTTCCAATCTTTACTCATCCTCCCCCTACCATTCCCAATATTGTCTCCCATACGACATCTCTGAATTCCGAAACACTTGAAGCAATCTCTGAATATATTGCAGAGACCAAACCATCAATGGACACTGATCCACGTTCCGCTCTTTCTCTCTCCTCTGCTCCATCTGCGCAACTCCTTTCTTCACAGCGCACCGTTCCTTTGCTGCTTGAACATTTTCCACTGCCTCCGCATGTGGACTTTTCTAACCCTTCTAGTCCGTAGGAACCCTTACCTGCGGATTTCAAGTATCTTTATCATTGCCAATCATGGCCTATTTACAGTGGAATATACGCGGCCTCAGGGGTAATCGGGGTGAGCTTCAGATGTTACTCTCCCAGTTTGCCCCTGTTGGTGTTTGCTTACAGGAACCAAAATTACACTCTGCTGTTATTTCTCACATCTCAGGCTATAATTTATTGTATTCTTCAGATCCTTTTCCTGATGGGACCTTTAATGAAAGTGCCCTTCTTCTCCGCACTGATATTCTGTACCATCAGCTATTTGTTCATACTTCGCTGCATTACACAGCAGCCCGTATCCACTTACATAGGTGGTATATGCTCTGTTCTTCATATCTCTCTCCTTCTCGGGCATTATCTATTCCGGATTTTGCCTTCCTTGTTTCGTCATTACCGCCACCGATTCTGTTACTTGGTGATTTTAATGCCCACCATTTCCTCTGGGGGGGGGGTCTCACTGTGATTCCCGTGGAATTCAGTTAGAGGCTTTTCTTGCCACCCACCCCCTCCATGTTTTAAATACAGGTACTCACACCCATTTTGATCCTCGGACTCATACTCTCTCTTGCATCGATCTCTCAATCTGCTCTTCCTCCGCCGCATTAGACTTCATTTGGTCTGTTCTCCCGGACTTACATGACAGTGGTCATTTCCCAATCATTCTTACTTCCCCTTCATATTCGCCACCTCTTCGCACCCCACGCTGGCAATTTAATCAGGCAAATTGGAACCTTTACTCACACCTAACTGTTTTTAAAGAGGTTCCTTCTTCGTCCTCCATCGATGAGCTTTTACACCTCTTCTCGTCCTCCGTTTTCACCGCAGCTTCTCATTCTATACCCCAAACTTCGGGCAGGCATTCTCAGAAATGCGTGCCTTGGTGGTCTCCTGCTTGTGCTCGTGCAGTACATTTGAAACGCGCTGCATGGGGCAGGTACCGGTACAATAGAACCACAGAGCGACTCCTTGATTTTAAACAGAAGCGTGTGATCGCTCGCCGTGTCATCCGTGACGCTAAACGCACTTGCTGGCGAGATTATGTCTCCACCATCACCTCTGCTTCCTCTATGAGTGCAGTCTGGAAAAAAGTACGAAAACTGAGTGGTAAATATTCTCCTGACCCGGCTCCTGTTCTGCGGGTTGCCGGTGTTGATATAGCAAACCCACTAGATGTTGCCAATGAAATTGGCAATCATCTGGTCCGTATTTCTCAGGGACTCCATCTATGCCCCTCATTTCTTTCCTCAAAGTCTGCCAGAGAGTTAGCACCCTTGGACTTTTCTTCTCTCAGTGAAGAACAGTATAATGTGCCTTTTACACTTCAAGAACTGGAGGCAACACTCTCAGCTTGTCGATCATCGGCAGCTGGGCCCGACGACATTCATATTCGTATGCTACAACATTTACATCAGTCAGCTCTTGCAGTCCTATTACGCCTTTACAATCTTATTTGGTCACAAGGAGTTCTTCCACAGCTGTGGAAATCCGCCATTGTTCTCCCTTTCCGCAAACCAGGCACTATGGGACATGAAACCTCCCACTATCGTCCCATTGCTCTTACCAGTGCAGTTTGCAAAGTAATGGAACGCCTAGTAAATAGACGTTTAGTGTGGTATTTAGAGACACACAACAGTCTCTCCACTCGTCAATATGGCTTTCGTAAGGGACGTTCTACCATAGACCCCTTACTACGCTTGGATACGTATGTTCGTAATGCCTTTGCGAATAACCACTCAGTTATTGCCATATTTTTTGACCTTGAGAAGGCATATGACACAACTTGGAGGTATAATATTTTAGCCCAAGCCCACTCCTTAGGCCTTCGAGGCAATCTACCATCCTTCCTTAAGAACTTTTTAACTGACAGGCATTTCCGTGTTCGGGTTAATAATGTGCTCTCCCCGGACTTTATCCAAGCTGAAGGTGTCCCCCAGGGACGTGTTCTGAGCACAACACTTTTTCTCCTTGCTATTAATGATTTGGCCTCTAGTCTTCCATCAAATATTTGGTCATCACTCTATGTTGATGACTTCGCTATTGCCTGTGCAGGCGCTGACTGTCACCTCCTTACAGTTTCTCTCCAACATGCAGTCGACCGTGTTTCCAATTGGGCCACCACACGTGGGTTTAAATTTTCCAGCACTAAAACCCACCAAATCACTTTCACTAGACGCTCTGTCATCTATGGCTCCCGTATCCCTGAACGTGATACAGTCAAGTTTCTGGGCCTCCTCTTTGATCGTAGGTTATCCTGGAAACCTCACATTACCTCTCTGAAGGCAACTTGTCACAGCCGGCTGAACCTTCTTAAAACCCTTGCTCATCTTTCGTGGGGAGCTGATCGTCGAACCCTCCTTCGCCTACATTCCACCCTTATTTTATCGAAACTTGATTATGGTGACCAGATCTATTCAGCGGCATCTCCTGCTACTCTCTCTAGCCTTAACCCCATTCATCACCAAGGATTACGTTTATGCCTTGGTGCTTTTCGCTCTTCCCCTGTCGAAAGCCTCTATGCAGAAGCGAACGTTCCATCCTTATCCGATCGCCATGATGCCCATTGCCTGCGCTACCATGTACGCTCTCATGATCTCCGCAATCCTTCCATTTATAGAATGGTCACTGATATTAGTAGACATTCTTTATTTGTTCGCCGACCCTGTTTACTCCGTCCCTTCTCTCTTCGCCTTTATTCGCTCTTGTCTTCTCTTCAACTACCACCTTTCTATGTACATGTAGCATCTCACTTTTCCCTACCCCCCTGGGAAGTTCCAGCTGTTCGAGTCTGTTCTTTCTCCCTCCCTTGCTCGAAAGCCCAACTGTCTACGGCCGCTTCCCGCTCTCTTTTTCTTGACCACTTTCACTCTCATTCTCATGCCATTGCTGTGTACACAGATGGCTCTAAGTCTTCTGACGGCGTAGGATTCGCAGCAGTGTTTCCGGACAGCGTCGTACAAGGGCATTTACTATCTTCGGCTAGTATTTTTACTGCTGAATTATATGCCATCCTTACAGCACTTATCCGTATTGCATCTGTGCCTGTGTCATCATTTGTGGTTGTCTCAGACTCCCTTAGTGCTTTACAGGCTATACAAAAATTTGATACACCTCACCCCTTAGTCCTCCGTATCCAACTTTGGCTACGCCGCATCTTTACCAAGCATAAAGATATTGTTTTTTGTTGGGTCCCTGGTCATGTTGACGTACAGGGCAATGAACAGGCAGACACTGCTGCGCGGTCAGCAGTACATGACCTACCAGTTTCTTATAGAGGTATTCCATTTACGGACTATTTTGCTGTAATATCTTCCCACCTTCACACCCGTTGGCAACAACGTTGGTCTACTATGCTCGGCAACAAACTTCAGTCTATTAAACCGAGTATAGGTTACTGGCCATCTTCTTATCACCAGTGTCGAGGTTGGGAGACTACTCTCTCCCGTCTTCGCATTGGCCATACTCGTCTTACTCATGGATATCTCATGGAGAGGCGTCTTGCTCCTCTCTGTGAGAATTGCCAAGCTCCATTATCAGTCAGCCACATTCTGTTGGACTGCCCACTTTATCAACGAGCACGCAGAATTTACCTCTGTCGTCGTCTTCGCTCCGCTGCTCTCTCTTTACCTTCCCTTCTCGCTGATGGACCCACCTTTCATCCGGACTCTCTCATTGACTTTTTGACAACGACTGACTTACTTCACAAATTCTGATACTTTCAGCCCTTTCTACTTCAATCTCTTGCTACCCTCTACCCCCGTACTATCCCCTGCCCTGCTGTTTTCTGTAACCTGATGATCATCCCCCTCCCTTCTGCCATCCAATTCCCTTGCTTCCTTCCCAACCCTGCAGCGCTGTATAGCCCTTGTGGCTTAGCACTTCTTTTTTGATTAAAAATTCGGAAATATACGACATTTTCCACACTGCAGCCGGGCGGAGTTCGTTCCTAAACAACTCGAATTGCTCCTTCCTCTAGGAGGCAATTCCAGCCAGTTCTGGCTTGAGTGGCTGTTCTAGTAGGCCTTACTACAATTTCATCTTCTTGTATCACTTGGTCAGCACTATCTTCAATATCACTCGTATCACTACCCCTTAGATTTTCCTTCACATTTGATTGAATACCATTTAATTCCAAGGGAATCAATCATCCTTAAACTTTCCTGGCCATGACACAACACTTGACATTCTGGACAGCACCTTGTGCATCTGGGTACATTGTCGATACCTTGCCCAGAGGCCACAATGTTCGCTGCTGTTCAGAATCAATTAACACAATGTCACCTGGTTGAATGTTCTGTTGATTTACTGCCTCTGTCGCACCATTAGTGTTCACGTAGTGTAAGAAGCTATTCTTTACGACACACATTGGACCAATGATCAATTACTTTATTTTACATCTTGAATTTATCACACAACACTGCCACATCATTGTAATCTTCATCACTTTTTTCAGAATAATCTTTATAGACAGGGGCAGCTTCCAATTTGTCTGCATATCAGGTGAGAAAGTGTTAATACATCTGTGTCAGGTGTATCATTATATACAACAGAGGGCGATTATTTATCCGATTCTCCGCCTCCACCAACACTGCATGGAATTCCTCCAAATTCTCTTCCTGTGTAGTACTTTACGGAGACACCTCTTCACTGTGCCTATCTGTCTCCTTGCTGCAAACCTTCGAAACAGCTGTATAAAGTGTTCTACAGACAAGTTCTGAGCCACTTCTAAATGAACTGCCCTAGTAGCAGTACAAGTGAACAAATATAAATACATTTTCAGTGGAACACCATCTGAAGTACCTGTTAAAATGATTGGACCACTATAGTCTACACATGTTACATCAAATGGTTTCACTAATTGTACACACTCCTTTGGCAATGGTGGAGGATTTGGGTACATATAGGATCTGGCATCCACACGGTGACATATTACACAAAATTTAATAACCCTTTTTACACTTTGCCATCCTTGTGGAATTCAGAACGTTTCCCTAATACAATTTAAGGTATCTTGTACCCCACCATGCCTTACAATTTTATGGGCATTTAAAACAAAAATTGTTAGATGATGGGTTTTGGGCAGTAAGATAGGGTGTTTAGCATATTCACCCAATTCAGCATTTTGTAACCTACCTCTGCACCTAATTACATTATTCTCTTAATACAGCCCCAATTTCTCTATTATGGAACCCTTCACAATTTTTCTTTCCATCATTAATTTAATCTCATCTCCATAGATTTCTTCTTGTACCCTCTGTATCCAATATTCAAGAGGATGTGAAAAATTGTGAGATTCATTTTGTTTAGAAATTTAAACACCAACTTTGTTACATTGATTGCTTTGAGCAAAGAAGAATACCTATTTATATCAAAGGCTGAGGAGGGACAAACTATTGGAGCGGTGGTCACAGTAATTTCAACAGGAGCAATAAACGCCTTTTGTACAGGCCAATTAACTTTATTTACCAACCAACTCGGTTCTTTAAACCATGATACAGCATTTGCAAATTTAGCATAAGATAAACCTCGAGACAAGAAATCAGCTGGATTCTCCTCACCAGGTATATGATTAAATGTTAACATATGCTGACCCAAACTATTATACTTCTCTTGCATCTGATTAGTTTCAGCGACTCTGTTTTGAACATACACAATTTTACTGTTTCCATTATGAATTCATTGTAAGGATACCTCATTATCAGACCAAATTACAGTGTTGCTAATATTTATCTCCTGCAACTTATTTCTTATATAATTAGCTAATTTGACACCTACATAAATGGCTGTTAATTCCAACTGAGGTAAGGTATGTGATTTAATTGGAGACACTTTAGCCTTAGACATAACAAGAGAAATAACACTATTACATTGAAGATAAGCAACTGCTCCATACGCTAATTTCAAAGCATCACAAAAAATATGGAGTATATTTTTCTCATTTGGACTGGCCACCTGGCGTGGGAGCTCCAACATTGGAATTTTTTCATAATCACCAATTAATTCATCCCACCTGTTAATGAATTCCTAAGGTAGAGTTTCATCCCAAGCACATTTAAGCTTCCATGCTTCTTGTATTACCAATTTCCCTCTTATAGTAAGGGATGACACTAAGCCTAGTGGATCGAAACATTTGGAAACTTCAGCAAGCAAGACTCTCTTGGTTAATTTATTGGGCATACTGTAATTATTAGGTTTTAACAGTAACAAATCTCTCTCAGTATCCCAAATTAATCCTAATACATTACTACATTTAGGTACTTCATCTCCGGGGTAATCTTTATTTATTTTATCCTTTAATTTGGACGAATTACTATTCCATTCCCTCAGAGGCATATTTGCACTTTGCATTATTTTATTAGCCTCTCCATATGTCATGAAGAGTTCCTCTTCAGTTGACGTCACACCCAGGAAATTCTCCTCATAAAATTGTTTACTCATTGCTTCACTCAATGGACCATCTGTACGTTTAAGGTGTGCATTTATCTTCGCTTGAAGTAGGAATGGACTGGATGTAGCACCAAATAATACGCTCCTAAAACGAAAGGTTTTCAGAGGGCTAAATGGGTCACTAGGATTCCCAGGCCATAAGAAGCAGGTACAATCCCGGTCAGCCTCTTGGAAACCCACTCTTAGGAAAGCTTTACTTATGTCAGCCGTAAAGGCATAATTCTCCACCCTGAAATTTAATAAGATATCTCCTAATTATTCTGTCAATGATGGACCTTTCATCAAACAGTCATTTAAGTTAGGTACATTTTTGTTACTCCAGGCACTATAATTAAACACAATCCTCGGAGGAGTGGTCTTAGAATCCTTCACTCCGTGATGTGGTAAATAGTGACCATAAATTTTGGCTTATTCAGAAGGTACCTCCTCTATAAATTTATTATTTAAATGTTGAGTAATTATATCTCTATAGGCAGTCACTACGACAAGGTCCTAGATGTACTAGAAGACAAAAAGAATGCAGATGTAATATATACAGACTTTGCAAAAGCCTTCAACAAGTGTGACCATGGCGTAATAGCGCACAAAATGCGTGCTGAAGCAATAACATGAAAAGTTGGTGGATGGATCTATAATTTCCACACAAACAGAACACAACGAGTAGTAGTCAACAGAGTAAAGTCTGAGGCGATTATGGTGAAAAGTTCTGTTCCATAAGGCACAGTGCTCACTCCCATCTTGTTTTTCATACTCATATCTGACATAGAAAAGCATGTCAGCCACAGCACCATGTCTTCCTTTGCAGATGATGCCCGAATTTGCATGACAATGTCTTCCATTGCAGACATTGCAAGGCTCCAGGTGGACATCAACAAAATCTTTCAGTGGGCTGCAGAAAACAATATGAAGTTCAACGATGAGAAATTTCAATTACTCTGATATGGTAAACATGACGAAATTAAAACTTCATCAGAATACAAAACAAATTCCAACCACAAAATAGAGCGAAAAACCAACATCAAAGACCTGGGAGTGATCATGTCGGAGGATCTCACCTTCAAGGACCATAACATTGTATCAATCGCATCTGCTAGAAAAATGACAGGATGGATAATGAGAACCTTCAAAACTAGGGATGCCAAGCCCAGTGGTCAGTCGTCACGTGAGGTCACAGACCCTGAGCTGCTTTGGGGATTAGCGTGGACGGTTACAAAGCATGGCTTGCTTCTGCAGTGTTTTAAAAACTGAGGTTGGAGAGTTGAAGGAGGAGGTCTTGCTTCTCCAGGAGGAGATTAGGAGGCTGAAGGTCCACCTCAATGGGTCTGGGAGAGAGTGTGAGGTGGCTGGAGTTGTGGGGAATGAGACTTCTAGCAGTGAGGTGCAGTCTGTCTCTCGCTGTAAGGAGGCTGTAGTTGGGGAGGTAGCAACGGCTACCAGCAGTGAGGTGCAGCCCAGCACCTGCTACAAGTGGCGAGTTGTTCACAGTAATGGGAGGCGCATCAGAATAAGGAAAGTTAAGAGTGAAGATCTGAAGGTAGGAAATCGCTTCTCTGTTCTCCAGGATGAATGTACTTCAGTGGCCAGTGAAGGTAAGGGTACTACTGCCCCTGCTAATGAAGGTAAGCGCATTCTTGTGGTTGGTGACTCTCAGGTAAGATATATTGACCGTGCTTTTTGTAATAGGAATAAGAAGATGAGAGATAGAGTGTGCTTCCCTGGAGCTGGTGTTGGGGACATTGTCAACAGGCTGGATAATATCATGTCAGGTAATGGGAACAAGCCCATTATCTGTCTCAGTGCTGGTGGAAATGATATTGGGAAGGGTAGGAGAGAAGAGCTGCTAGATAAGTACAGGTCAGCTATAGATTTCATTAAGTCTAAGGGAGGGATCCCAATCATATGTAGCATCTTGCCTAGAAGGGGAGTAGGAAATGAATGGCTGTCTAGGGCAATTGGTGTAAATTGCTGGCTAGACAGATACTGCAAGGAACTTGCAATCCCATTCATTGACAACTGGAACAACTTTTATGGCAAACATGATATGTATGCAAGGGATGGGGTACATCTCTCTGGGTCAGGGGTGGTAACACTTGCAGACTCGATTGAGAAGGCCATTGGTGAAATGCCTATGATTTTAAACTGATGGAAGATAGAGGTATGGGTGTGTGTGGGAAACAAGCAGGTTGCAACACTAGGGTTGGAAACAGTAAATGTATAAAAGGCATTCAGCATGAAGTTATAAATAAAGACAATAGAACAGGTCAGCAAACAAAGGGGGACAGCAGAGGGCAGCAAGGGACTAGCTCCCTTAAGGTTTACTATACTAATAGCAGGAGTGTTAGAAATAAGATAGATGAGCTAAGATTAATTGCAAGTGCAGGAAACATAGATATTATTGCTATAACAGAGACCTGGCTCAATCTGAAAGATAGAGAGATGCCCTCTGAATGTCACATACAAGGCTATAAATTATTCCACACTGACAGGGTCAACAGGAAAGGTGGTGGAGTAGCGATGTATGTCAGAGACAATTTAAATTGTTGTGTTAGACAAGATATTAAATTAGAAGCGTCAGCCACTGAATCTGTTTGGTTACAGCTTCTCGAGGGCCGAGAAAAACTAATTTTGGGTGTGATTTACAGGGCCCCAAATCTTGATAGGGAGTGCAGTAAACTTCTATGGGACGAAATTCGTAAGGCATCTACATACGAAAATGTTGTGCTAATGGGAGATTTCAACTATAGACAGATTGACTGGAGCAATTTGACAGGAAATTTAGAGTCGGGTGACTTTCTTGATACGATCCAGGATTGTTTTTTAAAACAGTTTGTGACAGAGCCAACTAGGGGAAATAACCTCCTTGACTTGGTTCTTGCCAGTAGGGAAACACTAATTAATAATCTTGAGGTTAATGATGAGCTTGGGGAGAGTGATCACAAATCACTCAGTTTTAATATATCATGGAATTCCCCTAATAATGGCAATCAAGTCTCCGTCCCTGACTTTCGCTTGGCTGATTTCATAGGACTGAAAAATTACTTAGGTGGGCTGAACTGGAATGACCTGACTAAGGGTCAGGTAGGTGGTGATGGTTGCCGATATGATGCTTTCCAGGGCATAGTTCTAGCTGCTCAGTCAAATTATGTTCCAAATAGGGAAATCAGATCAAACAAAAATGATCCTAAATGGATGAACAATAGATTAAAATATCTGATTGGTCAAAAGAGAGGCATATATAGGCAAATCAAAAGAGGAGAGGGGCAATTAAGAAATCGATATATTCAGTTAAAGAGAGAAATAAAAAAGGGAATTAGAAAAGCAAAAAGAGATTATGAGGTTAAAGTTGCAAAAGAATCGAAGACTAACCCAAAAGGATTCTTTCAGGTATACAGAAGTAAGATCAGGGACAAGATAGGCCCACTCAAAAGTTCCTCGGGTCAGCTCACTGACAGTGATAAGGAAATGTGTAGAATTTTTAACACATACTTCCTCTCAGTTTTTACACAGGAGGATACCAGCGATATTCCAGTAATGATAAATTATGTAGAACAGGACGATAATAAACTGTGCACTATTAGGGTCACAAGTGACATGGTCCTTAGGCAAATAGATAAATTAAAACCTAACAAATCCCCAGGCCCTGATGAACTGTATGCAAGGGTTCTAAAGGAATGTAAAGAGGAGCTTAGCACACCTTTGGCTAATCTTTTCAACATATCACTACAAACTGGCATGGTGCCAGATAAGTGGAAAATGGCAAATGTGATACCTATTTTCAAAACAGGTGACAGGTCCTTAGCTTCGAACTATAGACCAATAAGCCTAACCTCCATAGTGGGAAAATTTATGGAATCAATAATTGCCGAGGCAGTTCGTAGCCATCTTGAAAAGCATAAATTAATCAACGAATCTCAGCATGGTTTTACAAAGGGGCGTTCCTGCCTTACGAATTTATTAACTTTTTTCACTAAGGTATTTGAGGAGGTAGATCATGGTAATGAATATGATATTGTGTATATGGACTTCAGTAAGGCTTTTGACAGGGTCCCACATCAGAGACTATTGAGGAAAATTAAAGCACATGGAATAGGAGGAGAAATTTTTTCCTGGATAGAGGCATGGTTGACAAATAGGCAGCAGAGAGTTTGCATAAATGGGGAGAAATCAGAGTGGGGAAGCGTCACGAGCGGTGTTCCACAGGGGTCAGTGTTGGGCCCCCTGCTGTTCACAATCTACATAAACGACATAGATGAGGGCATAAAGAGCGACATCGGCAAGTTTGCCGATGACACCAAAATAGGCCGTCGAATTCATTCTGACGAGGACATTCGAGCACTCCAGGAAGATTTGAATAGACTGATGCAGTGGTCGGAGAAGTGGCAGATGCAGTTTAATATAGACAAATGCAAAGTTCTAAATGTTGGACAGGACAATAACCATGCCACATATAAACTAAATAATGTAGATCTTAATATTACGGATTGCGAAAAAGATTTAGGAGTTCTGGTTAGCAGTAATCTGAAACCAAGACAACAGTGCATAAGTGTTCGCAATAAAGCTAATAGAATCCTTGGCTTCATATCAAGAAGCATAAATAATAGGAGTCCTCAGGTTGTTCTTCAACTCTATACATCCTTGGTTAGGCCTCATTTAGATTATGCTGCACAGTTTTGGTCACCGTATTACAGAATGGATATAAATTCTCTGGAAAATGTACAAAGGAGGATGACAAAGATGATCCAATGTATCAGAAACCTTCCCTATGAGGATAGACTAAGGGCCCTGAAACTGCACTCTCTAGAAAGACGTAGAATTAGGGGGGATATGATTGAGGTGTATAAATGGAAGACAGGAATAAATAAAGGGGATGTAAATAGTGTGCTGAAAATATCTAGCCTAGACAGGACTCGCAGCAATGGTTTTAAGTTGGAAAAATTCAGATTCAGGAAGGATATAGGAAAGTACTGGTTTGGTAATAGAGTTGTGGATGAGTGGAACAAACTCCCAAGTACCGTTATAGAGGCCAGAACGTTGTGTAGCTTTAAAAATAGGTTGGATAAATACATGAGTAGATGTGGGTGGGTGTGAGTTAGACCTGATAGCTTGTGCTAACAGGTCGGTTGCCGTGTTCCTCCCTTAAGTCAATGTGACCTGACCTGACTTGGTTGGGTGCATTGGCTTAAGCCGGTAGGAGACTTGGACCTGCCTCGTATGGGCCAGTAGGCCTTCTGCAGTGTTCCTTCGTTCTTATGTTCTTATGTTCTTATGTTCTTATGATGGCACTCTTCAGGTTGCTTGCTCTATCTAGGCTGGAATATTGCACAATAGCAGCACCTTTCAAGGCAGATGAAATTGCTGATCTAGAAAATGTACAGAGAACCTTCACGGCGCGCATAACGGAGATAAAACACCCCAATTACTGGGAGCGCTTGAGGTTCCTAAACCTGTATTCCCTGGAACGCAGGCGGGAGAGTTTAATAGTGCGGGAGAGATACATGATTATATACACCTGGAAAATCCTAGAGGGACTAGTACCGAACTTGCACACGAAAATCACTCACAACGAAAGCAAAAGACTTGGCAGACGATGCAACATCCCCCATTGCAGAGTCACTTGTTTGCACAGAACTGCTTAACGCCTCAAATGATGTAGTGGAAGTTTTAGCAGTAAAGGTCGAGAACCAAAACCTAGTCATTGTGGTAGTCTACAAGCCTCCGGATGCAACATCCCAGCAATTCCAGGAACAGCTGTTAAAAATTGACCACTGTCTGGAAAATCTTCCAGCTCCTGCACCCAACATCTTGCTCCTGGGGGTTTTCAACTTAAGGCACCTAAAATGGAGGAATATAGCAAATAATATTGTTGCAGTAATAACACCAGGAGGCAGCTCTGATGAAAACTCACACTCACACGAGCTTTTAAATCTCTGCACAAAATTCAATTTAAACCAGCAAATAATAGAGCCTACTAGACTGGAGAATACACTAGACCTCATCTTCACTAACAATGATGATCTGATAAGAAATGTCACCATATCAAAAACAATATACTCAGATCACAACATAATTGAGGTTCAGACATGTATGCGTGGAGCCCCAGACCGACATAATGAGACTAGTCACGAGGGAGCATTCACCAAATTCAACTTCAATAACAAAAACATAAAGTGGGACCAAGAAAACCAAGTCCTAACCGATATAAGCTGGGAAGATATACTAAGCATATCCGACATAGACAAGGATGTCAGCCACAGCACCGTGTCTTCCTTTGCAGATGACACCCTAATCTGCATGACAGTGTCTTCCATTGCAGACACTGCAAAGCTCCAGGCGGACATCAACCAAATCTTTCAGTGGGCTGCAGAAAACAATATGAAGTTCAACGATGAGAAATTTCAATTACTCAGATATGGTAAACATGAGGAAATTAAATCTTCATCAGAGTACAAAACAAATTCTGGCCACAAAATAGAGCGAAACACCAACGTCAAAGACCTGGGAGTGATCATGTCGGAGGATCTCACCTTCAAGGACCATAACATTGTATCAATTGCATCTGCTAGAAAAATGACAGGATGGCTAATGAGAACCTTCAAAACTAGGGAGGCCAAGCCCATGATGACACTCTTCAGGTCACTTGTTCTATCTAGGCTGGAATATTGCTGCACACTAACAGCACCTTTCAAGGCAGGTGAAATTGCCGACCTAGAAAATGTACAGAGAACTTTCTCGGCGCGCATAACGGAGATAAAACACCTCAATTATTGGGAGCGCTTGAGGTTCCTAAACCTGTATTCCCTGGAACGCAGGAGGGAGAGATACATAATTATATACACCTGGAAAATCCTAGAGGGACTAGTACCGAACTTGCACACGAAAATCACTCACTACGAAAGCAAAAGACTTGGCAGACGATGCACCATCCCCCCAATGAAAAGCAGGGGTGTCACTAGCACGTTAAGAGACCATACAATAAGTGTCAGGGGCCCGAGACTGTTCAACTGCCTCCCAGCACACATAAGGGGGATTACCAACAGACCCCTGGCAGTCTTCAAGCTGGCACTGGATAAGCACCTAAAGTCAGTTCCTGATCAGCCGGGCTGTGGCTCGTACGTTGGTTTGCGTGCAGCCAGCAGCAACAGCTTGGTTGATCAGGCTCTGATCCACCAGGAGGCCTGGTCACAGACCGGGCCGCGGGGGCGTTGACCCCCGGAACTCTCTCCAGGTAAACTCCAGGTAAGCAACACAGACCCCATCTTATGCCTAGAACAGATTAACTCGGTGGCACTCGATGTATGCACAAGGCTTATTCCTCTAAGAAAAAGGAGGAGTAGATGTAAAATAGAAAGAGACAGGCGCTCCCTTTACAGGCGACGGAAAAGAATAACAGAGCGGCTAAAAGAGGTCAATATATCTGAAATGCGTAGGGAGACACTGGTCAGAGAAATAGCAAGCATCGAACTTAAGCTAAAAGAATCCTTTAGGAGTCAGGAATCGCGGGAAGAACTAAAAGCCATAAATGAAATCGAAAGAAACCCAAAGTATTTCTTCTCCTATGCCAAATCAAAATCGAGAACAACGTCCAGTATTGGGCCCCTACTTAAACAAGATGGGTCCTACACAGATGACAGCAAGGAAATGAGTGAGCTACTCAAGTCCCAATATGACTCAGTTTTTAGTAAGCCGCTAACCAGACTGAGAGTCGAAGATCAAAATGAATTTTTTATGAGAGAGCCACAAAATTTGATTAACACAAGCCTATCCGATGTTATCCTGACGCCAAATGACTTCGAACAGGCGATAAATGACATGCCCATGCACTCTGCCCCAGGGCCAGACTCATGGAACTCTGTGTTCATCAAGAACTGCAAAAAGCCCCTATCACGAGCCTTTTCCATCCTATGGAGAGGGAGCATGGACGCGGGGGTCGTCCCACAGTTACTAAAAACAACAGACATAGCCCCATTTCACAAAGGGGGCAGTAAAGCAACAGCAAAGAACTACAGACCAATAGCACTAACATCCCATATCATAAAATCTTTGAAAGGGTCCTAAGAAGCAAGATCACCACCCATCTAGAAACCCATCAGTTACACAACCCAGGGCAACATGGGTTTAGAACAGGTCGCTCCTGTCTGTCTCAACTATTGGATCACTACGACAAGGTCCTAAATGCACTAGAAGACAAAAAGAATGCAGATGTAATATATACAGACTTTGCAAAAGCCTTCGACAAGTGTGACCATGGCGTAATAGCCCACAAAATGCGTGCTAAAGGAATAACAGGAAAAGTCGGTCGATGGATCTATAATTTCCTCACTAACAGAACACAGAGAGTAGTCGTCAACAGAGTAAAGTCCGAGGCAGCTACGGTGAAAAGCTCTGTTCCACAAGGCACAGTACTCGCTCCCATCTTGTTCCTCATCCTCATATCTGACATAGACAAGGATGTCAGCCACAGCACCGTGTCTTCCTTTGCAGATGACACCCGAATCTGCATGACAGTGTCTTCCATTGCAGACACTGCAAGGCTCCAGGCGGACATCAACCAAATCTTTCAGTGGGCTGCAGAAAACAATATGAAGTTCAACGATGAGAAATTTCAATTACTCAGATATGGTAAACATGAGGAAATTAAATCTTCATCAGAGTACAAAACAAATTCTGGCTACAAAATAGAGCGAAACACCAACGTCAAAGACCTGGGAGTGATTATGTCGGAGGATCTCACCTTCAAGGACCATGACATTGTATCAATCGCATCTGCTAGGAAAATGACAGGATGGATAATGAGAACCTTCAAAACTAGGGAGGCCAAGCCCATGATGACACTCTTCAGGTCACTTGTTCTATCTAGGCTGGAATATTGCTGCACACTAACAGCACCTTCCAAGGCAGGTGAAATTGCTGACCTAGAAAATGTACAGAGAACTTTCACGGCGTGCATAACAGTAAGGCCTGAGTGGTTGAGAGGAGAGGACGTGTGTGTTGAGTGAGGTCCTAGGCCTTCTATATCAACTGCTTATCTCACCCGACTGATAACTCATCATGCAACAAATATCGTTGGAGCGCAGCTGAATTGCTGCTGGAACTCTTATGTGTGAACTGTGACTAGTGATATACCTAGTGAAACACAAACATGTTGATTTGAAGTGGCTGTAGGAGGCTACACCTTCACTCCACCTCGCCTGTCTCCCCTCCTTCCTCGATTTGGAACTCAGCCATTCGCCTCTATTTACTTATGGTCTAGAGGCGGTTTTTGCCAGACCACGTAAATGCTTGAGTGCCCGTGTCAGTCCTCTGTGCCGCACTCCACTCATCTTACGAATATGTCTCCTGTGTGCCTACCTGCCTGCTACAAGCAAATATCCAAGTGGTTGACACGGGCTTAGCAAGCACATTCAAGCAAGCTTGAAAGCAGCACTCCAAGCTAGCCAGGACAAGCTAAGGCAGCCTGCAGTTACAGCTCCTGACCCCCAGCATGTCTACGTATACCTTCTACAGTGCTGCTGGCGTACCAGTGTTTCCTGTAGTGGCTTAGTTAAGAACAATTTAACGAGCATTGCAGTACTAACTTTTTAAGTGGGACATGCCAGAGGTTCACCTATAAACATAGTAAGTTTGTGCTAAGTGCATTCACCACAGAGTGAACATTCTTCTGTCATACGTGTGCTAGAAGTGTTAAGTGCTGCAGGTTTGTTGTAACTATTTGCACGAGTGGATTTCACTGACTTAGGACATTGTGCTACCATCAGTACCTACGTAGGCTTAAAATGAGTGAGGAATGTCTGGCCTGCTGGGTGACCTTGAAAATGGCACTATAAGACCCGCATGCCACTTACACCCATACTGCGTGTGTCTAGTGAGGTGAATGTCCCTTCCTCGACTTTCCTATTCACCGGTATCCCTTAGCTCGTCGCCATTATCTACATATGGGATAAGGGCGAGTTTAGCCGATCCAGGATAAACAGCACTCCAAGCCAGCCAGTGAAGGCCAAGTTACATGCAGTTACATCTGTTCTGAATCCCAGAATGCCTTTGTGAACGTTCTACAGTGTTCCGGCCGTACCTTCGGTGTTGTGAGAACTCTTGTGTGTGAGTTGTGACTGGGGATATACCTAGTGAAACACTGGAATTAGTTTTCCGTTTTGAAAGGCTAGTACCTGGTAACTCCTTTGGAGACGGCTTTTTAACTGTAACAAGCCAGAGGTTCATCTATAAACATATTAAGTTTGTGCTGATTTGTTTGTCCACAGTGAAAATTTGTCTGTCATTCCTAGACACGTGTGCTAGCTGTGTTAAGTGCTGTGGGTTTGGAGTAATTAACGAGTAGTGCAATATTGGTAACTCTCGAGACGACTGTGGCCCCGTGAATGACCTTGAAAATCGCACTGCGACCCGCAGGCCACTACACCCATATTGCCTGTGTCTAGCGAGGTGAATATCCCTTCCTTGTCCCTTCTATTCACCGGTATCCTTTAGCCCATCGCCAGTGTGAAACTCCTGTCAGCTATGAGTATAGCTGATGGTGTTGACGTAGATGATGGTGAAGGCAGATTTGAAACATATTTTAGTAAACAGGCTCGGAAAAAAGAACGAGGCTTCCAGAGAAAGCTTGCTGAAAGCAATACAGTGGGCGCACACCCTCCCAAAGCTGTCAGGTTAGATTTCCCTAACAACACTGATCAAGAGACCAAGTGTAACTGGTTTTTCGAAGCTAGTACAGACAACCTAGAGAAAACGATCAAGTTTGTCCACGATGAGGATAACTACGTCTTTGTGCCTAATGAATCAGCATTTATAGACAAACTTCTCACTCGCGAATATGCCAACATCAAACTCCGAGCAGCCCCACCAAGGGCACATAAAGTGCTTATTGTCATCTATAACGTCAACAAGCACTTGAATCCTCAATATCTGGTGTCAGAGCAAGTTGCAAGCCCTCGTCGACTTTCCAACGGTCTGATATTAGCTGAGTGGACTGGCCAGGGGACTCTGCCACGCTATATTCACTCCCACGCAGCCCTCAACAGACGCTATTACATTGCATTGTACAGACCTCCTCAACGTCGATGTTATAAGTGTCAACGCTGGGGCCACATTGCCAGGAAATGCCCATCTAAGTCACACTGGTGTGCAGTGTGTGCCAATGCTCATCCTTCTGAACGGTGTTATGATATGATCAAACAGCAACAGACTGTTGCTAAACAATGTATCAATTGTAAGACCTCAGGAGTCACAGCAGCTCATACTGACTGCAGTGTGAGGGCTGATCGCATCGCAGCCAACCGCACTTCACCCTGTACCCCTCATTATGACCCCCCAGGACTACCAGGTACCTCGAGTCTGAATACTGGCTCATGCCTGCCCTCAGACAATGGGGTTGAGCACCTCACCTGGGGAGCACGTCAACAGACCCCCATCACGTCGGCTGTCAATACCAGCCTAGCTGAGTCAGCTGACAGTCAGCCAACGAGCTCAGCTGACCGGGACTTCACGTCTCCAGATGTTCCAAGTCTTGCTCCTGTGGTATACAACCTGATGTCGCGCATAAAAGTACTGGAAACACAACAATTTCTCCTGAAACAACAACTTGAACAACACAAGGAAAGATGTGTAGAGTGTACCAATAACAAGATTGTCACAATCTGTGAAAGCAAGTATAAGGTTGCTGAACAAGGTGGTGGTGGTGTTCTTAATTACAGTAATGACGAATATAATACTTGTGTTGATAACTATAGTGAGCATCATAATGAAGGCTATGGTGTCAATGATGTTAGTAATAGTGATGACCATAATATAAGTGGTGGTGAAGAGTGTGATGAGGGCAATGGTGTCTATAATGTTAGTAATAGTGATGAGCGTAATATAAGTGGTGGTGAAGAGTGTGATGAGAGCGGTGGTGTCTATAATGTTAGTAATAGTGATGAGCGTAATATAAGTGGTGGTGGAGAGTGATGAGATCGGTGGTGTCTATAATGTTAGTAATAGTGATGAGCGTAATATAAGTGGTGGTGAAGAGTGTGATGAGAGCGGTGGTGTCTATAATGTTAGTAATAGTGATGAGCGTAATATAAGTGGTGGTGCAGAGTGTGATGAGGTTAACCACATAGACATTAATGTTGAATACAATACTGTTGATAAATGTAATGAACACAATGTTGGTAGTGGCGCTGGTGATGACAGTTGTAGTGTTGCGTGTAATGTTAGTGGAGGAGGGAATGTGAGTGGTGGTGTCACCTATCATACATTCACACATAAACAGCGTCATGCTCTGGGTTTACGAAGACTCCCACGAGGCCTTACAACTGGAGGTGCACTTAAACTCATGGACAAGGGTAGCACTGTTGACATTGATAAGGTCTGCTATTTATATGAACAATTTTTTCATTATGCTGAGAAACTCAAGATGATCCCAGGACTACTATAATGGATCAAAACTCGTATAAACTTTCTATATTAAGCTGGAATATTGCATCACTTAGAAAAAGACTTCCTGACCTTCATCATAAAGTAACCACCGAACCCATTGATGTTGTGTGTCTACAAGAGTGCAGAGTCCCTGAAAAATCCCAACCCCCTAAATTACCATCATTTGTTGCATATAACCTCAAATCTACTAACTCTTGTGTTCTATATATTAAAAAATCGCTTCCCCATCAACTTCTTGCACACAAGAAAACAGAGGGGCTACAATATCACGGTGTTAGGATTTATATAGGGAACTCTGCTCTCAACATATTTAACTTGTATGCTCCTGCTGATAAATTTAATTACTTGGAGCTCCCAACTTGTGCTCATTCTGAGCCTACTCTTATTATTGGCGATTACAATGCGAGACACAAAAGCATTGGAAACTCACAGTTTGGTAATCATAATGGCAATCAACTGTTGTCACTCTTAAACAGTCATGATAATGTCCAAATTGTAGGTGACCTTGAACCCACACATATCTATGGAGGCGTCCTTGATCTGTGCCTGGGCTTCAACATTACTTCTGCCAGCTGTGAGTCTTCCATTGTAACAGATATAGCGTCTGATCATTTCCCTAGGCTAACCTCACTAGATATTGGTAATACTATCCTTCCTGGTGGGATATTCAAACGGAAACGTTTTAATGTTCCCACTGATCAGCATGATGACTTTGTTGCACATGTGACTGACTGGTATAATTCCTATGAGTGTTCCTCTGTAGAGACCTTTAACAATGATCTTGTGAGCAGTATTCAGAACTACTTAGAGCCGCCACTGAAACCTCTTGGTACTCTAAACCCAACAAACTTCCATAATAATCGTACCTCCTTCAAAAACCATACTTATTACAATGATTCTAAACTTCGTACACTGAAACGTACTGCTCGCAGACTAGGCCTAGCCTATAGAAAACATCGTACCCCTGGAATGCTGAGGCTCTTCCAAACTGCCCTTGCTGCTGCCAGAGAGCGTATGACAGAGCTGCGGCAAACAGACTGGGAAAAATTTGTCAACGGTCTTAATGCTCACACCCCACTTAGCCGAGCATGGAGGGACATAAATAGAATTAAGGGTAACAGAACTGGGCAGATCGCGCACCCTCATCCCTTACATAGGGCGAATGAGTTAGTCAGTGCTTGGGCTGCTACATCTAGCTATGGTATTCTTCCCAGTACCACACAGGCAAAATTAAATGACAAATATGATGCAAGGGAGAGACTTGTTTGCTTTATGCTCAGCAAGGCAGATGATTGCAACATTCCTTTCACTAATTATGAACTTGATGCAGCACTAACTAAGGGCAACTCCACGTCGCCTGGTGAGGATGGTATTACTTACAACATACTCAGATTGCTGTGTCGAGTACCAGGTAATCCATTACTTGAATTATATAACATGAGCTATGTAACTGGGGAGCTCCCTCAATCTTGGACCAACAGCCTCATCATTCCAATTCCTAAGCCCAGTCAACAAAATGCATTTCGCCCAATATCTCTTACTAGCTGCTTGTGTAAAACATTTGAGAGAATGATTCTTAATCGTCTCATGTACAGAATCAAACAATTTTTGTCTCCCCGGTTACATGGTTTCATGCATGGAAGGAGCGTGCATCATTGCATAGCCACATTTCTCACTCTGCACACTGACAGCTCATACACTACCTTCCTTGACCTTAAATCCGCTTTCGATGTAGCCAACCGACATGTAATCATTAGTGAACTTGCCAGAATGGATGTTGGAGGATGGCTTCTCCGCTGGATTAAAGGCTACCTGTCCAACAGAAAATCGTCTGTGTTGTTCCAGGGACATAGAAGTGTAACTAAAGACTTTGAATTAGGAACCCCACAGGGAGGTGTGCTCAGTCCCACACTGTTCAATATTCTAATTAATGCATTACTTAATGCTATGCCTAGTCAGCCCCATCATTATGTGATTAGTTTTGCTGATGATATAATGATTCACACCACCGGATTCTCCAATACCCAAAACATTCTTAATCATGTACTAGCCTCGTGTCAGGACCTGGGGTTGATAATCTCTACTGATAAAACAAAGATACTCAATAGGCGTCCTCCTCGACAGAGAGGCACAGTTCGTCAGATCCAGTTGCATGATGGGTCTCTTCTAGAATATGTAAGCAGATACAGGTATCTAGGCTTTGAGGTTCCACTACTTGGACCTGTTGTAACAAGACTTTGTCGCCAATACAAAGAAAGACTAAGAGCACTTAGAGTTGTGGCTGGGTTTCACCCCAGGTATGGTGCTAATGTTAAAATTGTGAAAATGATGTATCTTGCTTATATTAGATCATTGGTTGATTATGCTGCGCCACTACTTGCTCTTGTGTCTGACTGGAAGCTTGGAGGGCTGGAAAAACTGCAGAACGAAGCAATGAGGATCATTTTAGGATGCCCTCGTACTGCCAAAATTTTAAATATGCAAAAAGAACTTGATATTCCAAGCATCAGAGATCGTGTTACTGAAAGAAATATCCTAATTGGGGTTAATATGCTCAGGCAAGCTCATTCAAACCCCTGCACAGAAGCCCTCCAAACTTTCCTCAGCACTGGTGAACACTCCTCCAGATGGATCGAAAAAACTGGAACCGACCTCCGCATGAATCAGATACATGATCTATGTCAAGTAAGGCAACAGCGGCACTTCTCCGCTCCATGGAATATTACCCCATTCCAAACTACCATTCCTCCATTTCCCCCCAAACTACTTCTTAAATCACAACCAAAACTTCGCCTTGAAGCCAAACATGAGGCCTTAAGCTGTATTGATAACTTAGTCACACAGCACACACTCTCGCAAATTATTTACGCTGATGGTTCTGTTCACCAATCCACTGGTGCAGCTGGTAGTGCTGCTGTTGTCGTACAGAGTGATGGCTCTCTTAAAGAAATTGGAGCACGCATCAATAATTGGGCCTCTACCCTTCAGACAGAACTGTTTGCCATACTCCTTGCACTGAAATGCATCTATGTATCAAAGATTGACAGTTTAATTGTAACTGATTCTCTGTCATCCATAAATGCTCTCAACTCATTAAGCATAAATTGTGGCATGCTTGTGTCAGAAGCCAGACACAGGTATGGTAGGATTGTGGACAGTGGAGTCAGAGTGCACATGCTGTGGATTCCATCTCACATTGGTCTTCAGATGCATGATAGAACTGATAAATTGGCTAAGCTGTATGCTTTCAAAGAGGGAGTAGATTACAATCTTGGCTTGTCAGGTAGTAGTTTGAGAACAATAATACGAAAAGAACTTCAACTGAATTTTATGGACTTAAGGCTCAGGGAGATTGACACCAGTGAGTCCATCTATCATCACTCTATCATGCAGGAGGAGCCACATGTCTATGGTGCATCCAACAAAATAAGCAGACTCTTGGATGTCACTACTGCCCGGCTCCGGCTGGGTTACAAGTATCTTTGGCAGGTTAAATCACCACCACCAGATGTAGACCAAACGAAATGTAAACTTTGCCAGATGGACTATTGTCACACCCTGCGTCATTATGTACTGGAGTGTGATAAAATTAATGAATTTAGAAACAACTCACTCAGAAATGTTCAAGAAATGGCAAAGTATTTTATCCACAGTGGTATATTGCAGACCATTCTGGAGAAATACCCTGACTTTGCTAGCTGTAAATAAAGCATTACCACATGTGTGCATGTGTGTGTGTGTGTGTGTGTGTGTGTGTGTGTGTGTGTGTGTGTGTGTGTGTGTGTGTGTGTGTGTGTGTGTGCATTCACCTAGTTGAGATTGCAGGGGTCGAGTCCAAGCTCCTGTGTGTTTACCTGGAGAGAGTTCCGGGGGTCAACGCCCCCGCGGCCCGGTCTGTGACCAGGCCTCCTGGTGGATCAGAGCCTGATCAACCGGGCTGTTGCTGCTGGCTGCACGCAAACCAACGTACGAGCCACAGCCCGGCTGATCAGGAACTGACTTTAGGTGCTTGTCCAGTGCTTGTGTCTGTGTGTGTGTGTGTGTGTGTGTGTGTGTGTGTATGTGTATGAGTGTATATGAGTGTGTGTGTGTGAGTGTGTGTGTATGTGTGTGTGTGTGTGTATGAGTGTGTGCATGTGTGTGTATGAGTTTGTGTATGTGTGTACTCACCTATTTGTACTCACCTATTTGTGGTTGCAGGGGTCGAGTCTTAGCTCCTGTGCCCCGCCTCTTCACCGGTTGCTCTTCACCGGTATGAGTGTGTGTGCGTGTGTGTGTATGAGTTTGTGTATGTGTGTGTGTGTGTGTTTATGTGTGTGTGTGTGTGTGTGTGTATGAATTTGTATATGTGTGTGTGTGTGTGTGTGTGTGTGTCTCAACAATCAATATTTGCACCAATAACTCACTACAGTTGTGACCGGGTGTGGAAGTGTGAATTGCTCATTACCTGGAGTTTACCTATAGAGAGTTCCGGGGGTCAACGCCCCCGCGGCCCGGTCTGAGACCAGGCCTCCTGGTGGATCAGAGCCTGATCAACCAGGCTGTTGCTGCTGGCTGCACGCAAACCAACATACGAGCCACAGCCCGGCTGATCCGGAACTGACTTTAGGTGCTTGTCCAGTGCCAGCTTGAAGACTGCCAGGGGTCTGTTGGTAATCCCCCTTATGTGTGCTGGGAGGCAGTTGAACAGTCTCGGGCCCCTGACACTTATTGTATGGTCTCTTAACGTGCTAGTGACACCCCTGCTTTTCATTGGGGGGATGGTGCATCGTCTGCCAAGTCTTTTGCTTTCGTAGTGGGTGATTTTCGTGTGCAAGTTCGGTACTAGTCCCTCTAGGATTTTCCAGGTGTATATAATCATGTATCTCTCCCTCCTGCGTTCCAGGGAATACAGGTTTAGGAACCTCAAGCGCTCCCAATAATTGAGGTGCTTTATCTCCGTTATGCGCGCCGTGAAAGTTCTCTGTACATTTTCTAGGTCGGCAATTTCACCTGCCTTGAAAGGTGCTGTTAGTGTGCAGCAATATTCCAGCCTAGATAGAACAAGTGACCTGAAGAGTGTCATCATGGGCTTGGCCTCCCTAGTTTTGAAGGTTCTCATTATCCATCCTGTCATTTTTCTAGCAGATGCGATTGATACAATGTTATGGTCCTTGAAGGTGAGATCCTCCGACATGATCACTCCCAGGTCTTTGACGTTGGTGTTTAGCTCTATTTTGTGGCCAGAATTTGTTTTGTACTCTGATGAAGATTTAATTTCCTCATGTTTACCATATCTGAGTAATTGAAATTTCTCATCGTTGAACTTCATATTGTTTTCTGCAGTGTCTGCAATGGAAGACACTGTCATGCAGATTCGGGTGTCATCTGCAAAGGAAGACACGGTGCTGTGGCTGACATCCTTGTCTATGTCGGATATAAGGATGAGGAACAAGATAATTTGTTCATGATTGTAGCCATGTATAAACGTAAGTAACCATTCTTACAGGATTCATTACCTTTGTAACTTGTGAGTTCATTACCTTTGTAACTTGTGACTTCATTACCTTGTACCTAGTTCAGCCATCACAACTTTGGGAGCCCAGTCCCTGGACCCATTACGTACCTCTGTAATCTGTAAATACCTTTGTAACTTGTCATGATTGTGACTAGACCTACCTGGAGTTCATTACCTTTGTAAATTGTGAGTTCATTACCTTTGTAAATTGTGAATTCATTACCTCTGTAACTTGCTCAGCTATCAAAACTTTGGAGTCCAGTCCCTGGACCAATTATGTACCTCTGTAATCTTTTGACTACCGCCCACAGGATGGGTATGGGGTGCATAATAAACATATTAAACTAACTAAAGGCGTGCATAACGGAGATAAAGCACCTCAATTACTGGGAGCGCTTGAGGTTCCTAAACCTGTATTCCCTGGAACGCAGGAGGGAGAGATACATGATTATATACACCTGGAAAATCCTAGAGGGACTAGTACCGAACTTGCACACGAAAATCACTCACTACGAAAGCAAAAAACTTGGCAGACGATGCAACATCCCCCCAATGAAAAGCAGGGGTGTCACTAGCACGTTAAGAGACCATACAATAAGTGTCAGGGGCCCGAGACTGTTCAACTGCCTCCCAGCACACATAAGGGGGATTACCAACAGACCCCTGGCAGTCTTCAAGCTGGCACTGGACAAGCACCTAAAGTCAGTTCCTGATCAGCCGGGCTGTGGCTCGTACGTTGGTTTGCGTGCAGCCAGCAGCAACAGCCTGGTTGATCAGGCTCTGATCCACCAGGAGGCCTGGTCACAGACCGGGCCGCGGGGGCGTTGACCCCCGGAACTCTCTCCAGGTAAACTCCAGGTAATGAAAAGCAGGGGTGTCACTAGCACGTTAAGAGACCATACAATAAGTGTCAGGGGCCCGAGACTGTTCAACTGCCTCCCAGCACACATAAGGGGGATTACCAACAGACCCCTGGCAGTCTTCGAGCTGGCACTGGACAAGCACCTAAAGTCGGTACCTGATCAGCCAGACTGTGGCTCGTACGTTGGATTGCGTGCAGCCAGCAGTAACAGCCTGGTTAATCAGGCTCTGATCCCCCATGAGGCCTGGTCACACACCGGGCCGCGGGGGCGTTGACCCCCAGAACTCTCTCCAGGTAAACTAATATAAATCTTAGCCAGACTTGACTTAGCAAAATTAATGTTATACCAATACACTAATATAAATCCTAGCCAGACTTGGCTTAGCAAATTAATATTGTAAAAATTATAATACACTACACATTCAGTACAGCTGTGGACCTAACATTGACCTTCTGTTATGTCATTTATAATTTTTAAGTAATTCACTAAATGACTTCACTAATTACATCGAATTTGATCAAGGACCAGCAGTCAACTGTGGAATATTAAAATTACCTGGATGAACCTCATAAGATACATACTAGTAATTAGTAACAAAGATAATTATTCCTTATCAAGGGTTATAGAGACTTGTAGGAATTTTTGAAAATCCTAGGCTGCAAAAAATGTCCCCGTTCAAATACTTACTACTCTCCTACTTCCACAAGTCACTCTGGACCCATATTCAAAATGAAATGCATCAGTAATTCTGGTAAACTATTAATATAAATTATATGCACTGTATGTTAAAATGAGTTAATATATGTACACATTTATATATCAGAAGGAGAATTTATATTAATAACATTCACCAATTCATCTGGAAATTACTTGGTGTGTCATCCACAACCCCCTGCCTAAATTATGAAGAAACTACTGGCCAGAAATTTCAGCATATAAATTATTATTATAATCAAGGGGGAAGCACTAAACCCATAGGATTATACAGTGCTTGGGGGAGGGATGGAAGGTATTCAGGTTTAACTCAGGGAACTGGAGCACAGATCCAGTTCCCTAGATCAAGAGCCCCTCACCAGCATCAAGGAACCTTCCTTGAGGGGTTCAACGTATAAAGACATTACTTATTTGGGGGATGGTGTAATTCTTATCTCTTTTCCCATCTAATTTCGGAGTCCTGTCTAGTGGTTGGTTTCTCACATTCTACAGGACTGTAACTCCAACAATTTCTGTTCCTATTTGAGAGGTTTCAACCACATTTTAACCTCCAGAATGACGAAAATTCTTCCCATTCACTAGCGTTCCTTCTAGCCCCATTCAAAACATTGCGTCACTCCCCAAGTGACGCTACCACTCTCGCTGGTTCCTTTTTAATTTACAAATTTTTACTAACTACAATATATTTCACTAATTTACATGCAAAATACTCTGTATTTTCGGAAAATATACAATATTTTCTACAGTAGTATTCAACAGAGTAAAGTCTGAGGCAGCTACGGTGAAAAGCTCTGTTCCATGAGGCACAGTACTCACTCCCCTCCTGTTCCTCAACATCATATCTGACATAGACAAGGATGTCAGCCACAGCACCGTGTCTTCCTTTGCAGATGAAATCCAAATCTGCATGACAGTGTCTTCCATTGAAGTAACTGCAAGACTCCAGGCAGACATCAACCTAACCTTTAAATGGGCCACAGAAAACAATATGAAGTTTAATGATGAGAAATTTCAATTACTCCGATATGGAAAACGTGAGGAAATTAAAAATTATATCAGAGTATAAAACAAATTCCAATCATACAATAGAACGAGAAACTAATGTAAAAGACCTGGGAGTGATAATATCAGAGGATCTCGCCTTCAAAGACCACTACATTTTATCAATTGCATCTGCTATAAAAATGACATGATGGACAATGAGAACCTTCAAAACTAGAGATGCCAAGCCTGTGATAGCACTCTTCAGGTCTCATTTACTATCTAGGCTGGAATATTGTTGCATACTAATACCTTTCAAGGCAGGTGAAATTGCTGATCTAGAAAATGTACAGAGAACCTTCACAGCATGCATAACTGAGACAAAAACCTCAATTACTGGGAGCGCTTGAAGTTTCTCAACCTGTACTCCCCTCAAGGAAGGTTCCTTGATGTTGGTGAGGGGCTCTTGATTTAGGAAATTGGATCTGTGCTCCAGTTCCCCGAATTAAGCCTGAATGCCTTCCACATCCCCCCAATGCGCTGTATAATCCTCCGGGTTTAGCGCTTCCCCTTGATTATAATTATAATAATAATCAACCTGTACTCCCTAGAACACGGGCGGGACAGATACATGATTATATACACTTGGAAAATCCTACAGGGATTAGTACCAAACTTGCACATGAAAATCACTCCCATTGAAAGCAAGACTCGGCAGATGATGCAACATTCCCCCAATGAAAAGCAGGGGGGCCACTAGCACGATAAGAGACAACACAATAAGTGTCAGGGGCCCTAGGCAGTTCAACTGCCTCCCAGCATACATAAGGGGGATTACCAATAGATGCAATAAATGCATTCATTTAGAGGCCCAAGACTATTCAACTGCCTTCCAACATACATAAGGGGGATTACCAATAGAGCCCTGGTTGTTTTCAAGAAGGCACTGGACAAGAATCTAAAGTCAGTACCTGACCAGCCAGGCTGTGGTTCATATGTCAGGATGCATACAGCCAACAGTAACAGCCTGGTTTATCAGGTCCTGATCCACCATGAGATCTGGTCACAGACCAGGCTGTGGGGGCGTTGACCCCTTGAAACCCTCTCCAGGTATAGTCCTCCAATACAGGGAGCCCCACCACCTCCTTTTGTGGTGGGGCTCCGACATGAACCCCTACATCAGCGGCACAGTATCGCTGCTCTCTCTATCCTCACTGGTGCGATGCATGCCCTATTATTATTATTATTATTATTATTATTATTATTATTATTATTATTATTATTATTATTATTATTATTATTGTAATAAAAATAAAAATATATTGTGGCATGCAAAGAATATGTAAACTTTATTCGGGGCATGTACACACCCTCATTAAAAGGCTACCATCGACACCATGCCCAGTCCTTCTAGGGTAGGGTAGGTGTCTGAACCCGAGCTTGCAGCTCACAAGACTGTCTTTCCCATTAGCCCCCTTGGGGCGGGGATGGCAGACCAGTGAGGCCTAGCTTCTCCCTACGAGCCCCGTGAGGGCAGGGAATGTGTCTAGGCCTGGGAACAGTTGGTCCCAAAGATGAGGGGGTACTTGTGCCTCCTCCCACGGGAGACTTAGGTTTCCGTCACTCCCTAGACAGGGAGCCATGGCCGGGCCACCACTTGGAAAAGGCCCGGGCTGGGAGAATACCAGCGAATAAAAAAAAGGCTACCTCCCCAGCCAGCGAACTGGGTACTAAGGGTCGGTCGATGGGGTCCTGATTACGTCGCAGCATGCTTAGTTTAAGTGTTAGCAAGGGGGGTTTGGGATTATTAGATTTTCATGCAACAATGCTTGCTCCTTTTGTCAAGCATACATATGTGCAATACTTACGAGTGTCAGGTAATCCACTTAGTGAGACATACCAATACCTGTGTGAGTGTGTCAAGAGGTGTGATCGCCATATATGCGTGGATATGTTGCGCGTGCTTACAGTAGTTTCAAATCCGCAGGCATGTAAATTGAGTATCTTCCGTTGCTACCCATAGTTTGTGAAATGGTGTATAAATTCTTTCGTAACATCTTGCCGTCTGGTTCCAATTTGTGTACATGGCTGTTATGCGACATTCCGTTCTGTAACGATTGTGGGATTGGGAATGAAAAAACAGTTTTTCATGCGATTTATTTTTGCGAGCTTTTAGAAGCCGTGCGCTGTTGGTTCGGTAGACTTATTAAGTTGGTGGGTGGGGGGTTGTCTCCCATACGTGTCCTTAGTTTAGACATGTGGGGGGGTCCCGGATAAGGTCGCAAGGACACTGGGAGTGTTAGTATCAGATTTTATTCATACGTCTTGGGTACTCAGGACAGCAGGGAAAATTGAGAGGGTACACGGTATTATAGCAGTAATGTATCGAACGAAGTGTAGAAATCAGTGTTTGGAATCGCTGGGAGCGCAGTTTCCCTTATACATATCGTAGTTTCCGTGTTGCGGATTTATGGCATTTGTACGACGTGAAAACGTACAAGGACTGGTCTCTAGGATGTGTTTTGCGTGTGCGGTTTAGTGTGAGAGTAATGAGTATTGTTGTGTTTGGGTAAGGGAAAGTGTAAGGAAGGTAAAATAGAAGATTGTCTAGATTGTGCTTATTACCTTTGGATTTCATAGTACAGTCTTCGTATGTGAGACCAGTGACATAAATCTTCATCAAACAAACGTAATTTCGCTATATAGTATTCTATCCATTATATTTTCAGGTCACGATATGTTTTGGAATTGATCTATGAACGCCATATGTATATGAAGTTTAACTAAAAGCTTCAGTTATGAATAATATTATATTTCTGGAGATTTTGTCCAGGTAGTCGGGAATTATACGCAGGAAGAAATACATATAAATAACCTCATAGGGGACAGGAGCCGTAGTGGGGAAACAAGTGTAGTCAAAGATAAGATAAAACCAATATTGCAAACTAGAAATACCACAGGAAATAGCAAACAAGAGGACTCCACTAGCAATAGTGAGGATATATTACCAAAAACAACTGGTGGGAGCTCCATTGTTGGTGCTAGGGAGGATAGGAATAAGACAGGGAAACATGCACCAACAGGGAATACAGTCACAGAAACCCAAGGCAAACGGAAACCAAGCCTGTGCACATACTATGCACTTGGTATCTGCAGACATGGGAAATCTGGAAAAACAGACGGGACGTGCAACTATGACCACCCTAGAAAATGCCATGCCCATACGACAACAGGAAAATGCAAACTCCCTTCCTGTAAGCTTTTTCACCTTGAAATGTGTACCTCTTCAGTACAGGAAAGACTGTGCTATAACTTAAATTGCCAGGCACACCATCTAAAGGGTACAAAAAGATACAAAACATTCAGGCCATGGGAAAACCTGAGTAGCCACAGCCACTCAAGAGGGAGAGGTTTTTTAGTGCCAGGAAGGAAAAAAAACTGACAGAAAATGGCAGAAATCGTACACCAAATCCAGTCATTCCTGGAGTGGAACCACAGTCGATGGCCTCCACTCCAAACCAACAGATACAGATACTAATGCCGGAAAAAAATCCCCCCTCAGTACCAACAATACCACCAGTCCGATGACATTCTTCTTTTCAAATATACAGGGTCTAAAGCCAGCAACAAACAACAAAATACCTTTCATCCGTGGACTGCTTGCAGAGGCAAAGGCAATGTTCGCAGCTTTCACTGAGACCCACAAAAAGGATCACTTGGACAACGAAACATGGATCCCAGGTTACAACCTATACAGATGTGACAGAGTGAACAGGCAAAAGGAAGGGGTTGGCCTGTACATTGCAGAGTCACTTGTTTGCACAGAACTGCTAAATGCCTCAAATGATGTAGTGGAAGTTTTAGCAGTAAAGGTCGAGAACCAAAACCTAGTCATTGTGGTAGTCTACAAGCCTCTGGATGCAACATCCCAGCAATTCCAGGAACAGCTTTTAAAAATTGACCACTGTCTGGAAAATCTTCCAGCTCCTGCACCCAACATCTTGCTCCTGGGGGATTTCAACTTAAGGCACCTAAAATGGAGGAATATAGCAAATAATATTGTTGCAGTAATAACACCAGGAGGTAGCTCTGATGAAAACTCACACTCACACGAGCTTTTAAATCTCTGCACAAAATTCAATTTAAACCAGCAAATAATAGAGCCTACTAGACTGGAGAATACACTAGACCTCATCTTCACTAACAATGATGATCTGATAAGAAATGTCACCATATCAAAAACAATATACTCAGATCACAACATAATTGAGGTTCAGACATGTATGCGTGGAGCCCCAGACCGACATAATGAGACTAGTCACGAGGGAGCATTCACGAAATTCAACTTCAATAACAAAACATAAAGTGGGACCAAGTAAACCAAGTCCTAACCGATATAAGCTGGGAAGATATACTAAGCAACACAGACTCCAACTTATGCCTAGAACAGATTAACTTGGTGGCACTCGATGCATGCACAAGGCTTATTCCTCTAAGAAAAAGGAGGAGTAGATGTAAAATAGAAAGAGACAGGCGCTCCCTGTACAGGCGACGGAAAAGAATAACAGAGCGGCTAAAAGAGGTCAATATATCTGAAATGCGTAGGGAGACACTGGTCAGAGAAATAGCAAGCATCGAACTCAAGCTAAAGGAATCTTATAGGAGTCAGGAATCGCGGGAAGAACTAAAGGCCATAAATGAAATTGAAAGAAACCCAAAGTATTTCTTCTCCTATGCCAAATCAAAGTCGAGAACAACGTCCAGTATTGGGCCCCTACTTAAACAAGATGGGTCCTACACAGATGACAGCAAGGAAATGAGTGAGCTACTCAAGTCCCAATATGACTCAGTTTTTAGCAAGCCACTAACCAGACTGAGAGTCGAAGATCAAAATGAATTTTTTATGAGCCACAAAATTTGGTTAACACAAGCCTATCCGATGTTATCCTGACGCCAAATGACTTCGAACAGGCGATAAATGACATGCCCATGCACTCTGCCCCAGGGCCAGACTCATGGAACTCCGTGTTCATCAAGAGCTGCAAGAAGCCCCTATCACGAGCCTTTTCCATCCTATGGAGAGGGAGCATGGACACGGGGGTCGTCCCACAGTTACTAAAAACAACAGACATAGCCCCACTCCACAAAGGGGGCAGTAAAGCAACAGCAAAGAACTACAGACCGATAGCACTAACATCCCATATCATAAAAATCTTTGAAAGGGTCCTAAGAAGCAAGATCACCCATCTAGAAACCCATCAGTTACACAACCCAGGGCAACATGGGTTTAGAACAGGTCGCTCCTGTCTGTCTCAACTATTGGATCACTACGACAAGGTCCTAAATGCACTAGAAGATAAAAAGAATGCAGATGTAATATATACTGACTTTGCAAAAGCCTTCGACAAGTGTGACCATGGCGTAATAGCGCACAAAATGCGTGCTAAAGGAATAACAGGAAAAGTTGGTCGATTGATCTATAATTTCCTCACTAACAGAACACAGAGAGTAGTCGTCAACAGAGTAAAGTCCGAGGCAGCTACGGTGAAAAGCTCTGTTCCACAAGGCGCAGTACTCGCTCCCATCTTGTTCCTCATCCTCATATCCGACATAGACAAGGATGTCAGCCACAACACCGTGTCTTCCTTTGCAGATGACACCCGAATCTGCATGACAGTGTCTTCCATTGCAGACACTGCAAGGCTCCAGGCGGACATCAACCGAATCTTTCAGTGGGCTGCAGAAAACAATATGAAGTTCAACAATGAGAAATTTCAATTACTCAGATATGGTAAACACGAGGAAATTAAATCTTCATCAGAGTACAAAACAAATTCTGGCCACAAAATAGAGCGAAACACCAACGTCAAAGACCTGGGAGTGATCATGTCGGAGGATCTCACCTTCAAGGACCATAACATTGTATCAATCGCATCTGCTAGAAAAATGACATGATGGATAATGAGAACCTTCAAAACTAGGGAGGCCACGCCCATGATGACACTCTTCAGGTCACTTGTTCTATCTAGGCTGGAATATTGCTGCACACTAACAGCACCTTTCAAGGCAGGTGAAAATGCTGACCTAGAAAATGTACAGAGAACCTTCACGGCACGCATAACGGAGATAAAACACCTCAATTACTGGGAGCACTTGAGGTTCCTAAAACTGTATTCCCTGGAATGCAGGCGGGAGAGATACATGATTATATACAACTGGAAAATCCTAGAGGGACTAGTACCGAACTTTCACACGAAAATCACTCACTACGAAAGCAAAAGACTTGGCAGACGATGCAACATCCCCCCAATGAAAAGCAGGAGTGTCGCTAGCACGTTAAGAGACCATACAATAAGTGTCAGGGGCCCGAGACTGTTCAACTGCCTCCCAGCATACATAAGGGGGATTACCAACAGACCCCTGGCAGTCTTCAAGCTGGCACTGGACAAGCACCTAAAGTCGGTTCCTGACCAGCCGGGCTGTGGCTCATACGTTGGTTTGCGTGCAGCCAGCAGCAACTGCCTGGTTGATCAGGCTCTGATCCACCAGGAGGCCTGGTCACACACCGGGCCGCGGGGGCGTTGACCCCCGGAACTCTCTCCAGGTAAACTCCAGGTAAACTTGAAAGTGGATACAGTTTAACTTATGTGGAGTTTGATGAGTATTTTTGTATTGTATTTTAATTGTCCTTTCATGTCCCCTTTGTTGGAATGACCTCTGTATGCCTAATGCCCTATGTATGCACAGACGTGGGGATTATCCTTCAGTCACAAGAAACAACAAACATAGCCCCACTTACAAAGGTGGCGGTAAAGCAATTGCAAAGAATTACAGACCGATATCCAACATCATAAAATTCTTTGAAAGGGTTCTGTGGAAAATACTGAATATATTTTCCAGAAATACAGTAGTTATATGTAAATAGATGGCCATACTGTATTTAATAATATTTGTCATACAAAATGGGAAATTTTCTGCACCTGCGCAGAAAGGACAGTCGCCATTATTGTTTGAATTGAACAGACGCTGTGAATAATGAGAAGAAATTTTCGTGCTCTAAAGGTTAAAATTGGGCTGACACCTCTCAAATAGGAGACGAAATTGTTGGATGTGCATTCCTGCATAATTTGAGTATCAGGCGACAGGACAGGACAACTCCAGGAACCTCAGATAAGCTGTCTAATTTATGTTTAAATTCTGGCCAGTAAATTTTTCATAAATGTAGGCAAAAGGGGGGGTCCTGTACATGACACATTAATCTCCAGTCAAATTGGTGAGTGTTATGATTTTAAGATATTCTCCTGTTATGTATATGTGTTTATATATAATCATTTTTTAATTTAATATACACTCCACAAATTTATATATTTACCAGCATTCCTGGTGATGTATTTTTCATTTGTAATTAATAGGTCCAGAGCAACTTGTGGATATGACAGTTGTAGGTATCGAAGGGGGACATTTTTTTTTGCGACCTAGGTGTCCCAAATTCCTACTTGTCTAACAGATAAATAATAATTATCTTTGTTCATTTACTGTTATGTACATAATCATACATTCAGATAAATGTAATTTTCCACAGGTTCTAAAAAGCAAAATCTCTAACCACTGGGATGTTAGTCCCTGGACCCACTATGTACCTCTGCAGTCTTTTGACTACCGCCCACAGGATGGGCATGGTGTGCATGATAAAGATATTAAACTAATCTAGATGCCAATCAGTTGCACAACCCAGGCCAGCATGGGTTTAGAACAGGTCACTCCTGCCACTCACAACAACTAGACAACTATGACATGATCCTGGATGCACTATAGTACAAACAGAATGCAGATGTAGTAAACACAAAGCATTTGACACGTGCGATCAAAGTAATAGCACTCAAAGCAACATGATAAAGGACTAACAGGAAAAATAGGAAGATGGATCTTTAATTTCCTAACCAACAGAACACAAAGAGTAATAGTAAACAGAAAAAAGTCAGTTGCGGCTACAGTGAAAATCTTTGTTCCACAAAATACAGTACTCGCACAGTCCTCCGCTTCCTTATATCTGGCATAGAGATGTCAGCCACCTTTGCTGACGATACTACAACATGCATGATATTGGCATCCATTGAGGATACTGCAAAACTCCAAGTGAACATTATCCAAGACTTCATTAGGCCTCAGAAAACAATGTTATTCAGTGAGGACAAATTTCAATTTCTCCGTTGTGGAAAGTTCGATCAAATGAAACCTGGATCATGATAACGAAAATCTTCATATCTAGGGATGCAGAGTAAATAATGATTCTCTTCAACTCACTTGTTCACTCTAGGCTGGAGTATTGCTGTAAACTGACGGCCACTTTCAAAAACTCCGTTTTCTCTCATACCCAGACCTACTATATGAAGTTTTAGAAAGGAAGGTTACATATTATATGTTAAACCTCTTTAAGGTTATTAAAAATATGGAAATGTTGTTGCAAAGTGGGGGCCGAAAATTGTTTCTAAATGAATGCATTTATTTAGTTTTGACTTTGTTATAAAACTAAAAGCTTCTATGTAATTACTTAAAAATATTAAGAGCAATTATTACAAGTTTTCTTTAACTTTTAGAAATTTATAAAAGTAATATTAAAATCCTATTAAATAAAATATTTTTTATTCTTTTTTTGTTGGATTTATTTTATCAACAGTGTTGAATATATATATGAATTAGTTACCCAATAAAACAATATGGTACAGAAGATTCAAGAGACAATGTTGATATAAAGGTGGCATATACCGTGCATGTTGTTACGTGTGTATCACCCATTATAAGGCGAAAATCTCATCATATAAATATTATTGTGTTTACGTCGAAAGATGAAACCTTGTTTAGACTGTCTTCGAGAATATCATAACACTTAAACATAACCATAAAATTTTAAAGGTAAAAAAAGTCAAGTTAGTCCCAAAGATGAGGGGGAACTTGCTCTCCTCCCAAGGACACCAATGGAAATACAGTGGACCCCCGCATAACGATGGCATCGCATAGCGATTTTTCCGCATAACGATTACTTTTATCGCAAAATTTTTGCCCCGCATACCGATTAAAAACCCGCATACCGATTTTCGTCCGAGACGCGTCCAATGTGCCCTCACATGTGCCGGCCGTCCCATTGTTTACCAGCCAGCCTCCGCGGTAACATCCAAGCATACACTCGGAATATTTCGTATTATTACAGTGTTTTCGGTGGTGTTTCTGGAAAATAAGTGACCATGGGCCCCAAGAAAGCTTCTAGTGCCAACCCTGTGGTAAAAAGGGTGAGAATTAGTATGGAAATTAAGAAAGATTTTGAAGGGTTTGGGGCTAACCCTGAGAAGCCTATGCCAGTTGTGGAATCCATTGTGCCTACTTCAAAGATTAAGGAAATGTGTGCAGAGTGGTTTGAACTGCAAACCTTTATAGATGAAAATCACCCTGACACAGCTGTTGCAAGCCGTGCTTGTGACTATTTCAATGACAATGTTATGGCCCATTTTAGGAAAGTCTTGAAGAAACGGGAGGTACAGAGCTCTATGGACAGATTTGTTGTGCGACAGAGGTCCAGTGACTCTGAAGCTGGTCCTAGTGGCATTAAAAGAAGAAGGGAAGTAACCCCAGAAAAGGACTTGCTACCTCAAGTCCTAATGGAAGGGGATTCCCCTTCTAAACAGTAAGAAGATAATGCTCTCCCCTCCTCCCATCCCATCAATCATCACCAGATCTTCAATAAAAGTAAGTGTCATGTAATTGTGCATGCCTTTTTCAGTTTGTGTGTATTAAAATTAACATTTCATGTGGTAAAAAAAATTTTTTTTCATACTTTTGGGCGTCTTGCACGGATTAATTTTATTTCCATTACTGAGCCCGAGCCTTTAGCTCACAAGACTCATTCCCATTTGCTCCCTTGAAGCGGGGATGGCAGACCAGAGAGGCCTAACTTGTGGTTAGGCCTGGGGACAGTTGGTCCCAAAGATGAGGAGGTACTTGTGCCTCCTCCCATGGGAGACTTAGATCTCGAGACACTCCCCAGATAGGGAGCCAAGGCCGGGTCACCACTACTTGGAAAAGACCCGGGCCGGGAGAATACCGGCGAATCTTTAATAATAGTAATAAAAATAATAGTAAGCTGACATCGACACCATGCCTAACTCTTCTAGGATAGGTTACGTGTCTGGAGTTTACCTGGAGAGAGTTCAGGGGGTCAACGCCCCCGCGGCCCGGTCTGTGACCAGGCCAGGTGGATCAGTGCCTGATCAACCAGGCTGTTACTGCTGGCTTCATACAATCCAACGTACGAGAGACAGCCCGGCTGGTCAGGTACCGACTTTAGGTGCTTGTTCAGTGCCAGCTTGACGACTGCCAGGGGTCTATTGGTAATCTCCCTTATGTATGCTGGGAGGCAGTTGAACAGTCTCGGTCCCCTGACACTTATTGTATTGTCTCTTAACGTGCGAGTGACACCCCTGCTTTTCATTGGGGGGATGTTGCATCGTCTGCCAAGTCTTTTGCTTTTGTTGTGAGTGATTTTCGTGTGCAAGTTCGGTACTAGTCCCTCTAGGATTTTCCAGGTGTATATAATCATGAATCTCTCCCGCCTGCGTTCCAGGGAATACAGGTTCAGGAACTTTAAGCGCTCCCAGTAACTGAGGTATTTTATTTCCGCTATGCGTGCTGTGAAGGTTCTCTGTACATTTTCGAGGTCAGCAATTTCACCTGCCTTGAAAGGTGCTGTTAGTGTTCAGCAATATTCCAGCCTAGATAGAACAAGCGACCTGAAGAGTGTCATCATGGGCTTGGCATCCCTAATTTTGAAGGTTCTCATTATCCATCCTGTCATTTTTCTAGCAGCTGCAATTGATATAATGTTATGGTCCTTGAAGGAGAGATCCTCCGACATGATCACTCCCAGGTCTTTGACGTTGGTTTTTCGCTCTATTTTCTGGCCGGAATTTTTGTACTCTGATGAAGTTTTTATTTCCTCGTGTTTACCATATCGGAGTAATTGAAATTTCTCATCACTGAACTTCATATTGTTTTCTGCAGCCCACTGAAAGATTTGGTTGATGTCCGCTTGGAGCCTTGCAGTGTCTGGAATGGAAGACACTGTCATGTAGATTCGGGTGTCATCTGCAAAGGAAGACATGGTGCTGTGGCTGACATCCTTGTCTATGTCATATATGAGGATGAGAAAAAAGATGAGAGGGAGTACTGTGCCTTGTGGAACAGAGCTTTTCACCGTAGCCGCCTCGGACTTTACTCTGTTGACTACTACTCTTTGTGTTCTGATTGTGAGGAAATTATAGATCCATCTACCAACTTTTCCTGTTATTCCTTTAGCACGCATTTTGTGTGCTATTACGCCATGGTCACACTTGTCGAAGGCTTTTGCAAAGTCTGTATATATTACATCTGCATTCTTTTTGTCTTCTAGTGCATCTAGGACCTTGTTGTAGTGATCCAATAGTTGAGGCAGACATGAGTGACCTGCTCTAAACCCATGTTGCTCTGGGTTATGTAATTGATGGGTTTCCAGATGGGTAGCGATCTTGCTTCATAGGACCCTTTCAAAGATTTTTATGATATGGGATGTTAGTGCTATCGGTCTGTAGTTCTTTGCTATTGCTTTACTGCCCCCATTGTGGAGTGGGGCTACGTCTGTTGTTTTTAGTTAGTGTGGGACGACCCCCGTGTCCATGCTCCCTTTCCATAGGATGGTAAAAGCTCGTGATAGGGGCTTCATGCAGGTCTTGATGAACACGGAGTTCCATGAGTCTGGCCCTGGGGCAGAGTGCATGGGCATGTCATTTATCGCCTGTTTGAAGTCATTTGGTGTCAGGATTACATCAGATAGGCTTGTGTTAACCAAATTCTGTGGCTCTCTCATAAAAAAATCATTTTGATCTTCGACTCTCAGTCTGGTTAGCGGCTTGCTAAAAACTGAGTCATATTGGGACTAGAGTAGCTCACTCATTTCCTTGCTGTAATCTGCGTAGGCCCATCTTGTTTAAGTAGGGGCCCAATACTGGACGTTGTTCTCGACTTTGATTTGGCATAGGAAAAGAAATACTTTGGGTTTCTTTCGATTTCATTTATGGCTTTTAGTTCTTCCGCGATTCCTGACTCCTATAAGATTCCTTTAGCTTAAGTTCGATGTTTGCTATTTCTCTGACCAGTGACTCCATATGCATTTCAGATATATTGGCCTCTTTTAGCCGCTCTGTTATTCTTTTTCGTCGCCTGTAAAGGGAGCGCCTGTCTCTTTCTATTTTGCATCTACTTCTCCTTTTTCTTGAAGGAATAAGCCTTGAGCATACATCGAGTGCCACGGAGTTAATCTGTTCTAGGCATAAGTTGGGCTCTGTGTTGCTTAGTCTATCTTCCCAGCTTATATCGGTTAGGACTTGGTTTACTTGGTCCCACTTTATGTTCTTATTACTGAAGCTGAATTTGGTGAAGGCTCCCTCATGACTAATCTCATTATGTCGGTCTGGAGCTCTGCGCATACATGTCTGAACCTCGATTATGTTGTGATCTGAGTATATTGTTTTTGATATGGTGACATTTCGTATCAGATCAGAGCATTTCACCCCTCCATGGAAGATGTGTTCATTTAATATCACATACCTACAAGTCCCTCCCAAGAAGCTCATTGCTAGTAATCCCTTCCTTAAATCTCTTGTTAGAGCAACTGCTCAAGAAGAAATTTTTCGCCTAGCTGGTAGTAATAAGTTATCACAAGTTATATACACTGATGGATCTAAACAGGAGTCTTCTGGCAGGGCTGCATCTGCTCTTGTTGCCACCTCCCTAGTTATTAACGATAATAAATTTGTTGAGTTAGGCATAAGAATTAACAACTGGGCGTCTACACTGCAAACTGAATTGTTTGCAATCCTAATGGCGCTAAAGCTAACCTATGACACTGAGCTTGACTCTATCATCATTACTGATTCTATGTCATCATTGAAGGCTCTTGGCTCATATAATGACTCCAACAACATGCTCATTGGGGAAGCCAGGTATAGATACTCAAAAATTAGGGACAAAGGAATTAATGTACAATTGCTATGGATCCCATCACACATTGGATTACTCCTTCATGATAAAGTTGATATGTTAGCCAAGAAGAGTATCCAGAAGGAGAACGTAGAATATAACTTTGGTATAACTGTGCCTAGCATTAGGAATAATATTAGGAGAGAAGTAAATAATGAAGATGATTGTTATAGGAATGCAGTTAGAAGCCTGAGTAGATCTATAACCCACTATGATAACATGAACGTAGATAAGTATGTTTATGGAGCAACTTGCAATGTGAACAGACTGACTGATGTTGTAGTGGCCAGGCTTAGGCTTGGTTACAAGTACTTCTGGCAGTTTGGGAGACACACAGATGATGATCAAACTAAATGTAAATTATGTGATCAGGCATATGGTCACTCTCTTGAACACTATGTGCTTAATTGTCCACTTATTGAGGAATACAGAGACAGACAGTATAATAACCTATGTGACATGTCAAGATATCTTATTAATGAAAATAAGATACCAGATATACTAAGCAAATTTCCTAAATTTGCTTGTAACAGATAAGTGAACTATAGATATGTAGATATAAATCCATATGTATTCCTGTTAACCCTTTGGGGCCTAGTTCCTGGGCCTTTTGTGTATCCACATGCTCTCGCGCTACCGTCCACAGGATGGATATGGGGTGCACAATAAACTAGCCACTTCGGTGGCAAAATCTAATCTAGTGAAGATGAGGTCTAGTGTATTCTCCAGTCTAGTAGGCTCTATTATTTTCTGGTTTAAGTTGAATTTTGTGCAGAGATTTAAAAGCTCGTGTGTGTGTGAATTCTCGTAAGAGCTGCCTCCTGGTGTCATCGCTGCAACAACATTATTTGCTATATTCCTCGATTTTAGGTGCCTTAAGTTGAAATACCCAAGGAGCAAGATGTTGGGGGCAGGAGCTGGCAGATTTTCCAGACAGTGGTCAATTTTTAACAGCTGTTCCTGGAATTGCTGGGACGTTGCATCCGGAGGCTTGTAGACTACCACAGTGACTAGGTTTTGGTTCTCGATCTTTGCTGCTGAAACTTCCACTACATCATTTGAGGCATTAAGCAGTTCTGTGCAAACAAGTGACTCTGCGATATACAGGCTAACCCCCCTTCCCTTTTGCCTGTTCACTCTGTTGCATCTGTATAGGTTGTAACCTGGGATCCATATTTTGTTGTCCAAGTGATCCTTTATGTGGGTCTCTGAAAGCCGCGAACATTGCATATGCCTCTGCAAGCAGTCCACGGATGAAAGGTATTTTGTTGTTTGTTGCTGGCTTTAGACCCTGTATATTTGCAAAGAAGAATGTCATCTGATTGATGGTAATGGTGGTACTGGAGGGGACTTTTTTTACCCCATTAGTATCTGTATCTGTTGGTTTGGAGTGGAGGCCATTGACTGTGGTTACACTCCAGGAATGACTGGATTTGGTGTACGATTTCTGCCATTTTCTGCCAGTTTTTTTCTTCCTGGCACAGAAAACCTCTCCCTCTTGAGTGGCTGTGGCTACCCAGGTTTTCCCATGGTCTGAATGTTTTGCATCTTTTTGTCCCCTTTAGATGGTGTGCCTGGCAATTTAAGTTATAGCACAGTCTTTCCTGTACTGAAGAGGTACACATTTCAAGGTGAAAAAGCTTACAGGAAGGGAGTTTGCATTTTCCTGTTGTCATATGGGCACGGCATTTTCTAGGGTGGTCAAACTTGCACGTCCCATCTGTTTTTCCGGATTTTCCATGCCTAGAGATACCAAGTGCATAGTATGTGCACAGGCTTGGTTTCCGTTTGCCTTGGGTTTCTGTGACTGTATTCCCTGTTGGTGCATGTTTACCTATGTCTTTCCTATCCTCACTAGCACTAACAATGGGGCTCTCACCAGTTGTTTTTGGTAATGTATCCTCACTAATGCTAGTGGAGCTCCCTTGTTTGCTATCTCCTGTGGTATTACTAGTTTGTAATATTGGTTTTATCTTGTCTTTGACTACACTTGTTTCCTCACTATAGCTCCTGTCTCCCTCGGGGTCATTTATATGCATTCCCTCCTGCGTACATTTACTGACTACCTGGACAGCACCTCCATCCTCACCATTACTGTCTCCCAGGACAGCACCTCCAGCTTCACCATTACTGTCTACCAGAACAGCATTATCAGCCCCACATTTACTGACTACCGGGGCAGCACCTCCAGCCTTACAATTTCTGACTACATGGCCAGCACCAAGGGCAATACCATCCAGCCCAGACTTTTTATTTTCCCATTTGTTAAAGAATGCCTCCAGGTTTTCTGTGAAGGCTGCTTTGATGTTATCCTCTTTTAATTCCAATGTGATTTTAGTCCACAGATTGCTCTCATTTGAGCATACCCAAAAACACTTCCCTGATTTATTTCTGCTTGTAGATAGTTCTTGGATATCTGCACAAGGGGCGTGACACCAATTTTCACAAAAATGGCAATTTATCCATGCGGAAGCCCGTTTGTTTGACTGCAGACTACACAGAGCTTCATAAAGTGATTTGAATAGTTGATTTACTGTAATTCTACTAGTAACCTCTTGAATATTCTACTAATAACCTCCTTAAAGTGAAGCTCTAGCTATTTGTATTTCTATTTCTAACTGTACTTGTATATTAAGACAGCTTTCCGCTGTACGTTCCTGTTTTATATTTATTGTTTTTGTTTGGTAAGAGCGCCAAAAACCCCGTCTGTTTACAGTCTGCTTTATTGTCAATGAATCCGTATGAAACCGGTCAAGGGTTCGGACCAGTCAAGAGTTCAGAACCAGTCAGATCTGATCAGTCGGTCACTTATTTAAAACATACTGGTCGGTGATTTGGCTAACACATAAAGGAACTACTGGAAATTATTTAACCGAGTAATATGTGATTTGATTGATACAAAAGTATAACTTGCTTGTTGAAGAACCGGTGATTGCTGGCAGCTCCTACAATGACGAACGGTCGAGGCCTCAACCCTTGTTTATAGTTCACTGTATCTAGCTTTTCTAGGTTTTTTCCGTCTCCACCAAAACAAATGCTATATTATCACTATAGTTGGCTGGTGGAATTATTGGAGGAAAGACGCTTTTTTTTGCAGTAATATTTGCATCTCATTTTGTATATTGCGATCGCTGGTAACTATAGGTTATATGAATTTCAGTGTATACGTCTGGTATTTCAAGAAAGAGACAAAACTAATGAAAGTCACCCCATTCCACCAAGTACCATTATATTACTGGTTAGTTGCTACTACAATGCTGTATTCTCCTATTCACTGGTATCATTAGATTATGTGGAGGTACACTAGCAGGCCAGGAAGATTATTAAAACAGCTGTCCTGTGTGGTAAGTTTCTGGCGACTTCTGACACCTGCTACTTTAGGCTTATCACTTCAGTTTTAATTACACCTGTTTTAAATGACACTTTAGTATTTATTATCTATATACGAGGGTGCCACTGTAGTATACACTATACACTATGTATACACAGTATTATCAGGGAGACTTTCTTTCCTCTGACAAAGATAAGTTCTATTATTATTTTGCACACGGCACACTAGGCCTATGATTCCCCTCTGGCAGTAGACTCTGCTAGGTATTTCACACTAATCCTCCTTTTTTGACTCGGTATATACTATTTTCTGCCAAAAATTGGTTCCAAGCGCTAGAGGGATGTATCGTATAGGATTGATGGCACAAATTCAAGTTCTAGCACATAAGAGCGACCGTGAAAACGCGAGAAAACACGGAGCACAGAGCCCTGAAAGACTCCTTCATTGTCGTCTGAACTGAGCCAGAGCTTGCAGCTCACAAGCCTGTCATTCCCATTAGCCCCCTTTGGGCGGAGATGGCAGACCAGAGAGGCCTAGCTTGTGCCTAGGCCTGGGGACAGTTGGTCCCAAAGATGAGGAGGTACTTGTGCCTCCTCCCATGGGAGACTTAGGTCTCAGACACTCCCTAGACAGGGAGCCAAAGCCTGGCCACCACTTGGAAAAGGCCCAGGTCGGGAGAATACCGGCGAATCTTTAATAATAATAAGAGTCAGGTGACTAAACAGTTCCAGTGGCCGGTCGTGATTAAGTCTCACGTTAATTTAATAATACGTGATAATATCATTATTTCTACAAGAACATGTACAAGGTATACAAGAACATGTACAGGGTATACAAGTACATGTACAAGGTATACAAGTACATGTACAAGGTATACAAATACATGTATAAGGTATACAAGTACATGTACAAGGTATGCAAGTACATGTACAAGGTATACAGACCATACCTGACATCAATGACATACTTGTGGAAAATTAAACTTACATGGATGTAACTCATAAGATACATCCCAGTAAATGGTAACAAAGATAATTATTTTTTATCAAAGTTACAGAGACAAGTAGGAATTTTAGGACACCTAGGTCACAAAAAAATGTCCCCCTTCAATACCTACTACCGTCATATCCACAAGTCACTCTTGACCTATATTAATTTCAAATAAAATATACATTACCAGGAATTGTGGCAAACATTAATATAAATATGTGGACTGTATGTTAAAATTAATAAATGATTACATATACACAGGTAACAGAAGGAGAATTTATCTTAATACCACTCACCAATTAGTCTGGAGATTACTGTGTGTCATGTACAGAACCCCCTGCCTAAAATATGGAAAAATTACTGGCCAGAATTTCAACATAAATAGACATCAACTTAGCTGGGGTTCCTAAGCTGTCCTGTCCATCTGGTTAATGCTCACATTATGCAGGATTGCAAATCCAACAATTTCGGCTAATATTTAGGAGGTTTTAAGCACAATTTAGCTTCCAGAGCTACGAAATTTATGCACATTTCATTAGCGTGCCTGTACCACATTCAAAACAATGGCGTCTCTTCCCCAGCGATGCTCACCCATCACTGGCTCTTTATTTATTTACAAATTAATTTTTATTACCTACAATATAGGCCATCAGTTTACATATAAAATACTGTATTTCCCTTAAACTGTCCAAACATAGACCTACGTTTTTTCAACATTTGAAAGTAAGTAAAAAAAAACAAAAATACGTAGATCTTTTTTTTTTTACATTTGAAAGCGTGTAAAAAAACTTTGATCTACTTGTTTTATAATAATATAATAATAATAAAATCTTTATTTACTACAAGTACATGTACGTGATATACAGACCATAGCTGTCATCGACACCATGCCTAACCCTTCTAGGGTAGGGTAGGTGCCTGAGCCCGAGCCTTTAGCTCATAAGACTCATTCCCATTTTCCCCCTTGGGGCGGGGATGGCAGACCAGAGAGGCCTAGCTTGTGGATAGGCCTGGGGACAGTTGGTCCCAAAGATGAGGAGGTACTTGTGCCTCCTCCCATGGGAGACTTAGGTCTCAGACACTCCCTAAAGAGGGAGCCAAGGCCGGGCCACCACTTGGAAAAGGCCCGGGCCGGGAGAATACCAGCTAATCTTTAATAATAATAATAAATAAATTGTCCAGGGACTACTATATAGAAAATCACTCGTTATGTAGAGTATTTCGGGTAAATTAGATGAATTATGTCCCAGGATGCGACCCACACCAGTCCACTAACACCCAGGTACCCATTTTTCTGATGGGTGAACAAGGAGTTTACCTGAAGAGGGTTTTCGGGGTCAATGCCCCCGCAGCCCGGTCTGTGACTAGGCCTCATGGTGGATCAGGGCCTGATCAACCAGGCTGTTACTGTTGGCCGCACACAACCCGACATACGAACCACAGCCCGGCTGATCAGGAACTGACTTTAGGTGCTTGTCCAGTGCCAGCTTGAAGATTGCCAGGGGTACCTGGAGTTTTACCTGGAGAGAGTTTCGGGGGTCAACGCCCCCGCGACCCGGTCTGTGACCAGGCCTCCTGGTGGATCAGCGCCTGATCAACCAGGCTGTTGCTGCTGGCTGCACGCAAACCAACGTACGAGCCACAGCCCGGCTGATCAGGAACTGACTTTAGGTGCTTGTCCAGTGCCAGCTTGAAGACTGCCAGGGGTCTGTTGGTAATCCCCCTTATGTGTGCTGGGAGGCAGTTGAACAGTCTCGGGCCCCTGACACTTATTGTATGGTCTCTTAACGTGCTAGTGACACCCCTGCTTTTCATTGGGGGGATGGTGCATCGTCTGCCAAGTCTTTTGCTTTCGTAGTGAGTGATTTTCGTGTGCAAGTTCGGTACTAGTCCCTCTAGGATTTTCCAGGTGTATATAATCATGTATCTCTCCCTCCTGCGTTCCAGGGAATACAGGTTTAGAAACCTCAAGCGCTCCCAGTAATTGAGGTGTTTTATCTCCGTTATGCGCGCCGTGAAAGTTCTCTGTACATTTTCTAGGTCGGCAATTTCACCTGCCTTGAAAGGTGCTGTTAGAGTGCAGCAATATTCCAGCCTAGATAGAACAAGTGACCTGAAGAGTGTCATCATGGGCTTGGCCTCCCTAGTTTTGAAGGTTCTCATTATCCATCCTGTCATTTTTCTAGCAGATGCGATTGATACAATGTTATGGTCCTTGAAGGTGAGATCCTCCGACATAATCACTCCCAGGTCTTTGACGTTGGTGTTTCGCTCTATTTTGTGGCCAGAATTTGTTTTGTACTCTGATGAAGATTTAATTTCCTCATGTTTACCATATCTGAGTAATTGAAATTTCTCATCGTTGAACTTCATATTGTTTTCTGCAGCCCACTGAAAGATTTGGTTGATGTCCGCCTGGAGCCTTGCAGTGTCTGCAATGGAAGACACTGTCATGCAGATTCGGGTGTCATCTGCAAAGGAAGACACGGTGCTGTGGCTGACATCCTTGTCTATGTCGGATATGAGGATGAGGAACAAGATGGGAGCTAGTACTGTGCCTTGTGGAACAGAGCTTTTCACCGTAGCTGCCTCGGACTTTACTCTGTTGACGACTACTCTCTGTGTTCTGTTAGTGAGGAAATTATAGATCCATCGACCGACTTTTCCTGTTATTCCTTTAGCGCGCATTTTGTGCGCTATTACGCCATGGTCACACTTGTCGAAGGCTTTTGCAAAGTCTGTATATATTACATCTGCATTCTTTTTGTCTTCTAGTGCATTTAGGACCTTGTCGTAGTGATCCAGTAGTTGAGACAGACAGGAGCGACCTGTTCTAAACCCATGTTGCCCTGGGTTGTGTAACTGATGGGTTTCTAGATGGGTGGTGATCTTGCTTCTTAGGACCCTTTCAAAGATTTTTATGATATGGGATGTTAGTGCTATTGGTCTGTAGTTCTTTGCTGTTGCTTTACTGCCCCCTTTGTGGAGTGGGGCTATGTCTGTTGTTTTTAGTAACTGAGGGACGACCCCCGTGTCCATGCTCCCTCTCCATAGGATGGAAAAGGCTCGTGATAGGGGCTTCTTGCAGTTCTTGATGAACACAGAGTTCCATGAGTCTGGCCCTGGGGCAGAGTGCATGGGCATGTCATTTATCGCCTGTTCGAAGTCATTTGGCGTCAGGATAACATCGGATAGGCTTGTGTTAATCAAATTTTGTGGCTCTCTCATAAAAAATTCATTTTGATCTTCGACTCTCAGTCTGGTTAGCGGCTTGCTAAAAACTGAGTCATATTGGGACTTGAGTAGCTCACTCATTTCCTTGTTGTCATCTGTGTAGGACCCATCTTGTTTAAGTAGGGGCCCAATACTGGACGTTGTTCTCGATTTTGATTTGGCATAGGAGAAGAAATACTTTGGGTTTCTTTCGATTTCATTTATGGCTTTTAGTTCTTCCCGCGATTCCTGACTCCTAAAGGATTCTTTTAGCTTAAGTTCGATGCTTGCTATTTCTCTGACCAGTGTCTCCCTGCGCATTTCAGATATATTGACCTCTTTTAGCCGCTCTGTTATTCTTTTCCGTCGCCTGTAAAGGGAGCGCCTGTCTCTTTCTATTTTACATCTACTCCTCCTTTTTCTTAGAGGAATAAGCCTTGTGCATACATCGAGTGCCACCGAGTTAATCTGTTCTAGGCATAAGTTTGGGTCTGTGTTGCTTAGTATATCTTCCCAGCTTATATCGGTTAGGACTTGGTTTACTTGGTCCCACTTTATGTTTTTGTTATTGAAGTTGAATTTGGTGAATGCTCCCTCGTGACTAGTCTCATTTTGTCGGTCTGGGGCTCCACGCATACATGTCTGAACCTCAATTATGTTGTGATCTGAGTATATTGTTTTTGATATGGTGACATTTCTTATCAGATCATCATTGTTAGTGAAGATGAGGTCTAGTGTATTCTCCAGTCTAGTAGGCTCTATTATTTGCTGGTTTAAATTGAATTTTGTGCAGAGATTTAAAAGCTCGTGTGAGTGTGAGTTTTCATCAGAGCTGCCTCCTGGTGTTATTACTGCAACAATATTATTTGCTATATTCCTCCATTTTAGGTGCCTTAAGTTGAAATCCCCCAGGAGCAAGATGTTGGGTGCAGGAGCTGGAAGATTTTCCAGACAGTGGTCAATTTTTAACAGCTGTTCCTGGAATTGCTGGGATGTTGCATCCGGAGGCTTGTAGACTACCACAATGACTAGGTTTTGGTTCTCGACCTTTACTGCTAAAACTTCCACTACGTCATTTGAGGCATTAAGCAGTTCTGTGCAAACAAGTGACTCTGCAATGTACAGGCCAACCCCCCCCTTTTGCCTGTTCACTCTGTCACATCTGTATAGGTTGTAACCTGGGATCCATATTTCGTTGTCCAAGTGATCCTTTATGTGGGTCTCAGTGAAAGCCGCGAACATTGCCTTTGCCTCTGCAAGCAGTCCACGGATGAAAGGTATTTTGTTGTTTGTTGCTGGCTTTAGACCCTGTATATTTGCAAAGAAGAATGTTATCGGACTGGTGGTATTGTTGGTACTGGGGGGGGATTTTTTTTCCGGCATTAGTATCTGTATCTGTTGGTTTGGAGTGGAGGCCATCGACTGTGGTTCCACTCCAGGAATGACTGGATTTGGTGTACGATTTCTGCCATTTCCTGCCAGTTTTTTTTCCTTCCTGGCACTAAAAAACCTCTCCCTCTTGAGTGGCTGTGGCTACCCAGGTTTTCCCATGGCCTGGATGTTTTGTATCTTTTTGTCCCCTTTAGATGGTATGCCTGGCAATTTAAGTTATAGCACAGTCTTTCCTGTACTGAAGAGGTACACATTTCAGGGTGAAAAAGCTTACAGGAAGGGAGTTTGCATTTTCCTGTTGTCATATGGGCATGACATTTTCTAGGGTGGTCATAGTTGCATGTCCCATCTGTTTTTCCAGATTTCCCATGCCAGCAGATACCAAGTGCATAGTATGTGCACAGGCTTGGTTTCCGTTTGCCTTGGGTTTCTGTGACTGTATTCCCTGTTGGTGCATGTTTCCCTGTCTTACTCCTATCCTCCCTAGCACCAACAATGGAGCTCCCACCAGTTGTTTTTGGTAATTTATCCTCACTATTGCTATTGGAGTCCTCTTGTTTGCTATTTCCTGCGGTATTTCTAGTTTGCAATATTGGTTTTATCTTATCTTTGACTACACTTGTTTCCCTACTATGGCTCCTGTCCTCTATGAGGTCATTTATATGTATTCCTTCCTGCGTATAATTCCCGACTACCTGGACAAAATCTCCAGCTTCACCATTACTGTCTCCCAGGACAGCACCTCCAGCTTCACCATTCTGTCTCCCAGGACAGCACCTCCAGCTTCACCATTACTGTCTCCCAGGACAGCACTATCAGCCCCACATTTACTGACTACCAGGACATCACCTCCAGCCTTACAGTTTGTGACTACATGGCCAGTATCAAGGGCAGTACCATTCAGCCCAGACTTTTTATGTTCCCATCTGTTGTAGAAAGCTTCCAGGTTTTCTATGAAAGCAGCTTTGATGTTATCCTCTTTTAATACCCTTGTGATTTTAGTCCACAGATTTTCCTCATTTGGGCATACCCAAAAACACTTCTCTGTTTTAATACTGCTTGTAGCTAGTTCTGGGATATCTGCACAAGGAGCGTGACACCAATTTCCACAAAAATGACAAATTATCCATGTGGAAGCCCGTTTGTTTGACTGACCACAGACTACACACAGCTTCATAATGATTTGAATGGTTGATTTACTGCAATTCTACTAGCAACCTCTTGAATATTATATTAATAACCTTAAATGAAGCTCTAGCTATTTGTATTTCTGTTTCTAACTCTTTTTGTATATTGGACAGCTTACCGTCACGTTCCTGATTTTTAATGTTTGTGTTTATAAGGGCGCCTACAAATCCATCCGTTTACAGTCTGCTTTATTGTCCAACGAAACTGTTTGAAACCAGTCCCGGGTTCGGACCAGTCAAGGGTTCGGACCAGTCAAGAGTTCGGACCAGTCAAGGGTTCGGACCAGTCGATCTGCTCTGATCAGTGGGTCACTTATTTAAAACATACTGGTCGGTGATTTGAGCTAACACATGAAGGATCTACTGGAAATTATCTACCCGAGTAATATGTGATTTGACTGATACAAAAGTATAACTTGCGTGTTGAAGAGCCGGTGATATCTGGCAGCTCCTACAATGACGTACAGTCGACCTCTTTGTTTATCAATCGCTGTATCTGGCTTTTCTATTTTTGTTTTTTCCGTCTCCACCACAATAAATGCTATATTATCACTATAGTTGACTGGTGCAAATTTTGGAGGAAGGACGCTTTTTCTGTAGTAATAATTGCTTCTCGTTGTGTATATTGCGACCGCTGGTAACTACAGGTTATATGAAATTCACAGTAACGTCTCGTATTTCAAGAAAAAGAAACTAATGAAAGTCACTCCACTCCACTAAGTACCATTATAATACTGGTTAGTTGCTACTACAACACTGTATTCTGCTATTCACTGGTATCACTAGATTATATGCGAGTACACTAGCAGGCCAGGAAGATTATTAAAAACAGCTGACCTGTGGTAAGTTTCTGGCGACTTCTGGCACCTGCCTCTATAGGCTTATCACTTCATTTACAAATTCACCTGTTTTCAAATGACACTTTAGCCTTTATCATCAATATACTAGGGAGCCACTGTAGTATACACTATACACTATGTATACTCAATGCTTTCAGGGAGACTTTCTTTCCTCTGACACAAAGTTCAATTATTATTATTTTTTTCACACGGAAAACAGGCCTATGATTCCCCTCTGGCAGTAAACTCTGCTAGGTAATGCACACTAATTCTCCTTTTTTGACTCAGTATATAATGTTTTCCGCCCAAGATTGGTTCCAGGCGCTAGAGGGATGTATCGTATAGGATTGATGACACAAATTAAAGTTCTAGCACGTAAGAGCGACCGTGAAAACACCAGAAAACCGGGAGCACAACGAGGCACGCTGACAGTTTTTACACAGGAAGACACTAAGAAAAAAAAAAAAAGCAAGAGTAGATATGAACCAGGGAGAGATACTCCATCTACATGCAAAGGCAAAGAATTACAGAGCTGCTCTAAGGGGACAGTCTATCTGGAACACAGAAGGAAGCACTGGCCAGAGAAACAGAAAATATCGAACTTAAGCTTGAGGAATCATACAGGAGCCAGGAAGCACAAAGAACTTAACGCTATAAATGAAATTGAAAGAAATCCAAAACATTTCTTTTCCAATGTTAAATCTCGAGCAAAAACCAGATTCAGTATTGAGCCCTTGATTAAACAAGATGGAAATTACGCAGATGGCAGCAAAGATGTGAGTGAGATACTGAAGCCCCAATATGACTCACTGTTTAGTGAAATGCTAGACTAAGGGTCGACAATCGAAATTAAGTTTTTATGACCAAGACTCAAAACTTGATTTAGTCCATGCACTCTGCTCCAGGCCCACACACATGGATCTCTAAGCTCATCAAGAACCAGAAGAAACCCCTTTTGCTTGCTTGAAATATTCTATGGAGAGGGAGCGTGAACACGAGGATCATCTCACAGTCACTAAAAACAATGGATATAGCCCCATTCCACGAAGGTGGTAGTAAAATAACTGCAAAAAATTACAGACTGTTAGCACTGACGTCCTACATCATAAAAATCTTTGAAAGGGTTCTATGAACCAAGGTTGCCAACCACTTGGACTCCCAACCATTGTGAAACCAGGGCAGCATGGGTTTAGAGCAGGTCGCTGCTGCCTCCCACAATTGATGGACACTATGACATGGTCTTGGATGCTCTGGAGGACTAACAGAGTGCAAACGTAGATTACACAGACAGTCATAATGTAATATAGTATGCACACTTGTCAAAGGCTGTCCAGTGCCTTCTTGAAGACAGCCAGGGGGTGGTGCAACATTTCCCCTAATAAACAGTAGGTTATTCGCGGCATAGCTGCCAGAGTGTGGACGTGCCTCACACCCCTCTGCTGACAGTTTAGCAAGCTATCCACTGAGGCCATGGTACTTAGCATGAGGAGGCATGTAAATACCGTTGGTATAGAACTTACTCGAGGGGCGGTTATTCCTATGATTGCACAAGTGTTGCTACCTATGATTATCTGTGATACTTATGGAATTGAGGACAAGGATTTGTACAACGTGGCTTTAAATGGATCTTACAAGCTACTTGTGAAACTACTCTCTGGGCCAGTGTATGAGGAGCTTGTTGATCACTTCCAAGATACCTGCTTCGACGTGACCCCTGCAGTACATGTGCATATGGTGGATGTCTCACGACAATACATATGAGATGGATATACGCGGTGTTTTCAGCAGATACGGAGTGATACACATTGCACAACCAGGCAAGTGGGTGGCTGGGGCATATGTTGGTCTCTCTGAGGGCACGTTTACCCTTAAGATGTCTCTACGTCAGGCCATACCATCGTATGTGTACCTTGATGACTTCCACACTCAGGTCATGGTGTCATATGCTGGACAACGATGGACGTGCCACCTCTGCAGAGACTATGATCCTGTAGCAGTAGAGTGTGAGAAGCGTGGGCAGGTCAGGAGGCCAGCCAGTGGAGCAACAACTGTCAATGAGCAGGAGGATCCCATACCTGGCCGACAAGGAGATGGTGGGCATGGTCAACTTTGGAGTGAGGAGATTGAGGCGACATTGGTGGAGTCAGAATTGAAGCTGACTACTACCGAGTTGCCTGCACCGCTGGTGGTACAGCAGGCTTGTGGGGAGGACCAGGTGATGGCAGAAGTAGGGAAATTCGATGCAACAATAGTGTCGGTATTGCATACCATTTTCCTGTCTACAGATGAGGTCTCCCTGGTTGTGCCATTGGCCAGTCCAGAGCTCGTGTCTGTGGCGGCCGGTCAGCAGGTGACAGCTGTGGGTGCTGGTGAGGCTGGTGGGGATGCACTAATCCCTGGTCAGGAGGCCTCGATGACGGTAGTGGTGGAGGTTCACTGTGTGGACACCCTAGTCACGAGCATAGGGGAGGACGTTGGGACGAGGAAGAGGGCAGCAGCAATGTTGGACTCTGATGTCCTGACACCGGCTCAACATAGAGGGAAGAAAGCTTGGGTAGAAGGAGGTCGTTGTGTGAGTGGAGGTGAGCAGTGCCAGCAGGTGGTGCCAGGAGCAGCAGGTGTCGTGCATGGAGAGCATGGCAAATGTGGTCCCCAGGGTCCTGGTGCGCATGCAAAAGGAGCAGTGGGGCAGCAAGGGCAGAAACCTTAGCTCAGGCCTCCGGTGTATGAATAGAAATGCTAATGGCTTGTGTGCGAGAGTGAAGCATGAATGTGAATATTTTTGTGTCGGAATTGCATGGATGTTGTTTTCATTCAAGAACATAACTGTAAGGATGGCATGGTGTTTGACGTGAATGGTTATTGGGGTTTTGTTATGCCTTCAGCACGGTTGAAGGGAGGGATGGCGATCTTAATCTGGGAGGCAAGCCCATTTGTGTTGCTCAGAAGTGAAGGGGGGTTGAGGGTAGGGTCTTGCGTGTGGATGGATGGTGGGTGGTGGGGAGGGTGTCATTAGTTTGTATGCACCTGCTAAGAATGTTGCGAGTGTTAAGAAGGCCTTTGTCAGGGAGGATTTGGTATACTTCTTTTGTAGTTTGTCGGGTTTAGCGATCATGGGGGGGGTGATTGGAATTGTGTTGTCTAATGGGCTGATGTGGCATCAAGGGGGCAGATTTCTTATTGCACATCTTAGGGGAGCTTTAATGGGACATTTACTTGCCAGATGTGTTTGTTGGGGGTTCATGGGAGGTAGAGCACACTTATGCATGGAAGGGGTATGGGGCACTGTTGGATAGGATCTACATCACACAGCATGTGGTTGTTGAGTCATTCAGTACCATTGTGATGCCATTTTCAGATCATAGGGCAGTAGTGTTCGAGGTTGGGTGGGAGTCACTGGCGTGGAGGCAGACAGGGTACTGGAAATTAAATACAAAGATTCTGGAGGGTGAGGAGATGATGGGTGGTTTTGCAACTTTATGTGAGACGTTCGGGATGGAGGGGCGGATTGTTGAGGATGTGGTGAGTTGGTGGGACAGAGTAGCAAAGGAATGGATTCGTAAATACTATGTCCATGAGGGAAAGAGGATCAATTAACTATGTTACAGCTTGTCAAATTACCTGGAACATTGATTGAGGGGTTGGTATGGTACGGGAGTGTCGACAGGGGGATATCCGGTGGAGAAGATAGATGCATTGACGGGGAGGATCTGGGAGTTGCAGGATGAGAGATTTGAGGTGGTGAGTGTACAGGCGGGGGTGGACGAAGTGTTGTGGGGTGACAGGCTATCAGCGTGCATGCTGCGCTGTCAACAGTAACGATGGCAGGCCACCACTCTGACTCAGTTAGAGGTGCACAATATGGTGGAGGGTTATTGTGAGGGGCAGGTGCTGCTGTCAATGGAGGGTATGGGCGTGTATGTGGATCAGTGGTTCGAAGGCTATTGGAAAAGTCAAGGCATGGAGGTGAAGGATTTAGGAGGAGTATATGTGGGCATATCAAGTCACCTAGGGAGGAGTGATCAAACACCACTGGGGTAGACACTGAGGAGGAGGAAATCTGGTGGGCATTGGCAGGGATATGTAGGGGAAAAGTGCCGGGTGTGGATGGGTTGCCATGCGAATTTTATATGCAGCACTGGGAACTGTTGAGGGGCTTCCTGGTTCAGCTGCTTAATGCAATGAAGGAAGAGGCAAGATTGGGGAAGGGGCAAACAACTAAGGTAATGGTGTTGGGGCTGAAGAGGTCACAGCAGCATACACGGAGACTATCATGCTATTGCACTGATGTGTGCTAATTACAAACTTTTTGCAAAGGTGCTAGGGAACCATTTAAAGTGCATTGTTGATAGGGTACTTTCACAGAGTCAGTTCGGCCTACCGGTTAGATCGATAGTGGTGGGACAAAGGATCCTTGAGGATTTTGTAAAGGAGACAGGGAAGGGTAGAAGGGGGGGTTTGTTGGCGTTTGACTGGAAGGCGGCTTATGGCATGGTAGAGCAGACGGCTGTACAGAGTATCCTCCTGAGCTAGAACTTCGGGGAGGAAATAGTGGGGTGGGTGGACACATTGTAGAGGGGGCACACATTTGTGTGCAGAATAATGGGTGTGTGGGAGGCGGTGGTCATGGGCAGAGGTCTCCGATAGGGGTGCCCAGTGTCACAGTTATTATTTGCATGTGTGCAAGACATAGGTTAGTTGGGGAGCAACTATGTGGGAGAGAGATGGGGGGTGAGGAGGGAATGGCCAGATCTGGTGGGGTATTTGGATGACATGACCATTTTGCTAGACAAAAGGACGAGGTTTGGTGAGTTGGGAGAGGTTGTCTGGCTGTATGGGGGCGTGATTGGTTTTCCTGGAGTTTACTTGGAGGGAGTTCCGGGGGTCATTTGCCCCCACAGCCCGGTCTGTGACCAGGCCTTCTGGTGGATCAGAGCCTGATCAACCAGGCTGCTACTGCTGGCTGCACACAATCCAACATACGAGAGACAGCCCGGCTGGTCAAGTATCGACTTTAGGTGCTTGTCCAGTGCCAGCTTAAAGACTGGCAGGGGTCTATTGGTAATCTCCCTTATGTATGCTGGGAGGCAGTTGAACAGTCTCGGGCCCCTGACACTTATTGTATTGTCTCTTAACGTTCTAGTGACACCCCTGCTTTTCATTGGGGATATGTTGCATCGTCTGCCAAGTCTTTCGCTTTTGTCGTGAGTGATTTTCGTGTGCAAATTCGGTACTAGTCCCTCTAGGATTTTCCAGGTGTATATAATCATGTATCTCTCCCGCCTGCATTCCAGGGAATACAGGTTCAGGAACTTCAAGCGCTCCAAGTAATTGAGGTGTTTTATCTCCGTTATGCATGCCGTGAAGGTTCTCTGTACATTTTCTAGGTCAGCAATTTCATCTGCCTTGAAAGGTGCTGTTCGTGTGCAGCAATATTCCAGCCTAGATAGAACAAGCGACCTGAAGAGTGTCATCATGGGCTTGGCATCCCTAGATTTGAAGGTTCTCATTATCCATCCTGTCATTTTTCTAGCAGATGTGATTGATACAATGTTATGGTCCTTGAAGGTGAGATCCTCCGACATGATCACTCCCAGGTCTTTGACGTTCGTTTTTCGCTCTGTTTTGTGGCCAGAATTTGTTTTGTATTCTGATGAAGTTTTAATTTCCTCGTGTTTACCATATCGGAGTAATTGAAATTTTTCATCGTTGAACTTCATATTGTTTTCTGCGGCCCATTGAAAGATGCAAATGTCATGCAGATTCGGGTATCATCTGCAAAGGAAGACACGGTGCTGTGGCTGACATCCTTGTCTATGTCATATGTGAGAATGAGAAACAAGATGAGAGCGAGTACTGTGCCTTGTGAAACAGAGCTTTTCACCATAGCCGCCTCGGACTTTACTCTGTTGACTACTACTCTGTGTTTTTTTTTGTGAGGAAATTATAGATCCATCTACCAACTTTTCCTGTTATTCCTTTATCACGCATTTTGTGCGCTATTATGCCATGGTCACACTTGTCGAAGGCTTTTGCAAAGTCTGTATATATTACATCTGCATTCTTTTTGTCTTCTAGTGTATGCAGGGGAATGGGGACCGGGTGGTGCAGAAATGGGTATTGGCAGCGACTTTCTATAAGAATTTGCACGACAGTGAGAGGTGGCTTTCTGCGGGATATCGTATTGTAACTGTTAGGAACTTACAAGCGTTGTAGGAAGGGGATGTCATGGCTAGGGCACAGGGGTGGGGGTAGATTTCAGGGGTTGCAATGGGCTGGTTGCCTGGAGTGGGGGAATGGGTGTGTGTGTAGGGCATGGGTATGGATGGTGCTAACTATGATACTCAGATAAGCTATACAACACATGTAAGGGATCAGCAACTATGCTGACAGCTCGGTCATGTTATGTATGTCGTCTCGACATAAAATACTATGCTATAGGCTAAACAGGCAGGTGGCTCTGGGCTGATTCTATACAGTAACAAAGACATATGTAACTTAGAACTAATGGATGGTATCATAATGGGTGTTAACGTAATGAGTTTTAACGAAATGCATTATGATTTATAAGAACAAATCATGGTATAATAAAGGATGGAATTGATCGATCGATCTGTATTCATGCACTCTACGGATTCTGAGGAAGAATAAATATATATTTACAAAGATGAAAGTAAATTAACAGCAAGGCAAATCTGGTACACACAGATCAGTACTGTTAATCTCAGAATTCAGAGGGGACATAAGCACAAAAGAAAATTTTCTGAAAACTCATTAGCTGATAACAAAACACAGAGTTAACAACTTTCATCTTGGACATCTAATTATACAGACTATGTATGTCAGAACTTATTCAGTCCTAGAAGTCACAACACCGTGTCTTCCTTTGCAGATGACACCCGAATCTGCATGACAGTGTCTTCCATTGCAGACACTGCAAGGCTCCAGGCGGACATCAACCAAATCTTTCAGTGGGCTGCAGAAAACAATATGAAGTTCAGCGATGAGAAATTTCAATTACTCAGATATGGTAAACATGAGGAAATTAAATCTTCATCAGAGTACAAAACAAATTCTGGCCACAAAATAGAGCGAAACACCAACGTCAAAGACCTGGGAGTGATCATGTCGGAGGATCTCACCTTCAAGGACCATAACATTGTATCAATCGCATCTGCTAGAAAAATGACAGGATGGATAATGAGAACCTTCAAAACTAGGGAGGCCAAGCCCATGATGACACTCTTCAGGTCACTTGTTCTATCTAGGCTGGAATATTGCTGCACACTAACAGCACCTTTCAAGGCAGGTGAAATTGCCGACCTAGAAAATGTACAGAGAACTTTCACGGTGCGCATAACGGAGATAAAACACCTCAATTACTGGGAGCGCTTGAGGTTCTTTAACCTGTATTCCCTGGAACGCAGGAGGGAGAGATACATGATTATATACACCTGGAAAATCCTAGAGGGACTAGTACCGAACTTGCACACGAAAATCACTCACTACGAAAGCAAAAGACTTGGCAGACGATGCACCATCCCCCCAATGAAAAGCAGGGGTGTCACTAGCACGTTAAGAGACCATACAATAAGTGTCAGGGGCCCGAGACTGTTCAACTGCCTCCCAGCACACATAAGGGGGATTACCAACAGACCCCTGGCAGTCTTCAAGCTGGCACTGGACAAGCACCTAAAGTCAGTTCCTGATCAGCCGGGCTGTGGCTCGTACGTTGGTTTGCGTGCAGCCAGCAGCAACAGCCTGGTTGATCAGGCTCTGATCCACCAGGAGGCCTGGTCACAGACCGGGCTGCAGAGGCGTTGACCCCCGGAACTCTCTCCAGGTAAACTCCAGGTAAACGGGAAAACAGGCCATTTGAGGGCCCTTGCACCCACCCAAAACACACACACACACACACTAACCCGGGTTGGCGAAGGTGGTTGGAAGGTACTTCTTAATGGATAGATTTACCCTTCAGGGAAGAAGTAGGTAGTTCATACTGTTAGTACACTAATATTAGGATTATTGAGGCAACTGCAGATAATAATGTAGACCTAAGACCTTAACATAGGTAGTAATAGGTTATGTTAGCTAGGGAGAACTGGCAGCCCAAGTTTGAACGACGAGGAACGGTCTCGAAGAAACCAGAGCTTCCTTCTAAGACTAGACACCATCTGAGCAACAAGTGCCGTGATCAGCAGGCGGTGCCCCCACGTGTCTTCACATACTAGACCTGGGGAAATCTGGTGGGGGGCACCTCGACGTACCATAGATGACCTCCTCCATCAGGCCCATACAGTAAGACAAGACCTCTTTTTCTTAGGATCCTGGCTAGTGTCTGGGGAAAATTGTGGGCGAGTCGTGCTGTGGGCCCTTTGTGCAGCCAGCAGTTCATGACCAGTACGTACCAGCGTCTCTAGTCAGCCTAGAAGCTAGTGTCACTTTCTGCATAGTTAGTCTGGGGAATACACACCCCCTTGGAAATAGGAATTTCTGAGGTGCAGGCAGGTCAATAATAATGATTTAATATTGCAGGAATTAAGGCTCCCGGTTACATGTGGTTCTGAGGGCAAGTCCAGAGGGGCTAAAGCTTAGGGAGGCTGAAGACCAGAATAGATTCTACATCACCAAGTAAATTAGTCCTTTATACGTGCATGCAGGCGAGGTTTCTTGCAACATCAATCATTTATGAAAATCTGTCCTATAAGCCACTTGTGAGGCTGAGGTACCGACCTCAGAGCGCGGTGTCAACAGAGCTTGCCAGAGTAGACAACTCACATGGAGGCAGTCCATACAAATTTTCACAAGTGGTCCTTCGAACCAGATGTGGAATAGCTAGGTTAAAATTAACATAGCTAGGCCACAGTTAGTAATCATTTTAACAGAGGTAGGTTAAGTTAGCACCCAGGCCCAGAGTTACATAGAAGCTAGGCCAAGCTGACTATACACAGAAGTTATTATTTGCAGTAATTTACAGGCAGGCCAGGTAGGCTAGAGAAACTTGTGAATTTAATTATTTACAGTTATTACAAGTAATCCAGAGTAGGAGACTTGTGTGTTAATTATTTACAGTGGATTTGCAAGGTAGCCACAGTTAGGCTAGGCTTGTGCAATATTTACAACATTTATAGTAGCTACGACAGATTTAACCTAGTTATTATTTACAGTGAGTTCTAAAGCCATGTTTAGGCTATAGCACATTAGTTAGGTTAGGATTACCTTATCCAAACATCCACGCTAGACAGAGTAAGCTGGGCACAGTTAGGCCAAGATGTTTACACACATTATTTATTTACTGTTTCACAAGTTGAATTGTTGAATTTATTTGTGCTAACCAAGTGATTTTTAATTTGTATACAGCATTTTTATTGTGTGATTTATTGTCTTTGACTCATTTTGTGGAAAATTACATTTATCTGAATGTATCATTATGTACATAACAGTAAATGAACAAAGATAATTATTATTTATCAGTTAGACAAGTAGGAATTTGGGACACCTAGGTCGCAAAAAATGTCCCCCTTCGATACCTACCACTGTCATATCCACAAGTTGCTCTGGACCTATTAATTAAATGAAATATACATCACCAGGAATACTGGTAAATATATAAATTTGTGGACTGTATATTAAATTAAAAAATGATTATATATAAATACACATTTATATAACAGAAGGAGAATATATCTTAATCATAACACTCACCAATTTGACTGGAGATTAAGTTGTATCATACTCAGGAAACCTCACTGTCTATACATGAAAATAACAACTGGCCAGAGTTACAACATAACAGACTTATCTGAGGTTCCTGGAGTTGTCCTGTCCTGTCGCTTGATATCTCAAGTTATGCAGGAATGCACATCCAACAATTTCGCCTCCTATTTAAGAGGTGTCAGCCCAATTTTAACATCTAGAGGACGAAAATTCCTTCCCATTACACTAACGTTGTATCCAATTCAAATTAACAATGGCGACTAACCTCCTCAGCCGCAGGTTTCCCATTTTCGATAACATACTTCTTTTAAAAATACAATATAGGGCATCTATTTACCTATAAATTACCGTATTTCCGGAAAATATATACAGTATTTTCCACACATTTAATGTGGGATATGTGATTCGTACCAGAGACTAGGTTAAGTTCTGTAATTATTTGCTGACATTGTACAAGAAATTGCTAGGTTAAGCTTTCACATTGATATACATTTCAGTTGGGTTTGAGAGCTAACAGCATATATTTTAAGTCAGAGTTGAGTCAATATAATAAAGGGAATTGTTAAGCTTGTTGAGAAGCCTTGAGACTCGTTCATTCTTGCCTAATTCCGTTCATGCTGTGGGGTGGGCTAATTGAAGTACAAATTAGTACTGTGCTCTTAACTAAACCTCAACTAT